>NW_010335253.1:43992-56667 GCF_000700745.2 Antrostomus carolinensis
ACTCGTTATCACCAGTACCGACCTCACCTGCACACCTGGCTGCTCCAATCCAACGGTAACAGCCAGCAGCTGCACTAACGGCCAAGGGTTTGAGAAATGCTTCCAGCAACTTCCTTAGCTTTGCCGTGGTTATGCACTGTCAGATCATCTCACATCAATAAAAAAAATAACTGTTGTGCTACCAAGATGTGCAAAATGTTCTGCAGAGAACTGCAGAGGTTAAAGAGACACCAACATAACACAAGCACTAATTCTCATTGAACAAGGACTGAAAGGAGAGTAAGAGCCATTTGAAAACTACAGTGCTGGATACCCTTAAATGTATATGCACAATCCCAGGCCTGAGAACTCAGGACAGAAAGAAATACTTCACACACAAAGGAAAAATTCCACAAAAGAAATCTTCTTCAAGTCTGACAGAAAGCTGTTCTAGCATTGCACTTGCTAATTCATTTATCAGAGAAGAAACAATACAATTATGCTGGGACTTATAGTTCAAATGAAGTGGAAATGCAATGCACTGTGGGAAACTGTCAGATACAGACAACCTTTCAACTATAAGATACGAGACATTACTAAGTTTAGGATGAAAAACTAAAATATACAAAAAGCAGAAGCTGCTGATCATTTCAGTCCATTCTGCTTAATGATTTAATGTGATCAATAGAAGAGGAAGAAAAGACAGAAGTTTTGCCTCAAATACTTCAGACCAAAAGGTTTTCCTTACAAAATTTTGTCCACATGTCCCTTTTTCTTTTAAGGCTACCAGGTTCAGGTGAATGAGATGATCACAGTAATTAGCAGGCAGGTGGAAATAAATGAGTAGCTGAACACAGGCAGTTCCTTTTTCAAACCATGAGAAACATTTTAAATTTTTGTATCTGTACTCAGAAGTTTTTCTACTGAGCGATTATCTGATGAAAGTTATTTTTCACTATGACATTATAAACTTCCTACTCATTAGCACGACCGCCTACTCTAATAAGCTGTATTTCCCCACTTACAGCCACTGACATGTACACCCAGTGCCGCCTGAAGAACATGATACATATAAATGGATAAAACCCTGATGGTTTTGGTGAAAAAACATAAAAGCGTAATTTCAGCGAAAGCCACCCAAGTGCCAGGTGGTGGTGGAGCTGAGGACATTCTCTGGTGCCCTCTGCTGCCAGCCACCAAAAGTGACAGTGGGCTGTCTGCTGGGGAGTCACACCCCATGGGAAACCTGCCTGCAGGTACAGCCACCCCACCAAGTTCATGGATGTAGGGGACACCCCTTGTGCCCACTCCACCCTTGGCAGCCCAACACTCCTCCCTTTCACTCGCATCTGTACGAGGCACAACCAACATCAGGGATTCATAAATAAAAATATATATTATCCAACGTCCTCCTCCCGAGCAGGCTCTGATCCCTGCTGCTCATCACCCTCTGCTACCCACACGTCACGCACTTCGGAGGAGTCTTTGTTCCGCTGTCCCTCCAAACACTTCCTTGAAGCAGAGTCTGAAACATTTTCTGTGGGCGCAGTCTGAGATTGTGTTCCTGCAGCTCCTGGCTTGCTCTGCCATCCCGCTGCTCCTCTGAGCAGGTCACTGTCCCCTTCTGCCATGCCAGTGAGACCAGGGTCTTCACCCAGTCACCCCACCAACAGCTGCAGGTAGAGTGGCAGGGGAAGGACAAACTGGGTGCAGGGACAAAAGGAGCCATGGGAAAGGACAGACAGGAGTTTGGGAATTTTTGTTGCTCACGAATACACAGAGCGCAGCGTCGTGACCTTCCTTCAACAGCAGCACTGAGAGTGTCTTGAGGAAAACTAAACATCAGCGCAGGGTCTGTCCAGCGCTACCTGATAGCACAATTATTTGAGCACATATCTTACAAATCTCCCAGGAGAAGCTCAACAAGACAAGACAGCACACGGGGACTTACCGAAGAGTAGGAGTGTGAAGGAAGGAGACAGCTCTGGCTCTTGCAGCTCCTGAGGTTGGGCATTGCACAGACTGAGATGTACCACTACTGACAGCTCCTGCTTCTGCAAAACCACCACCTCTGCCTGCACGTGGTCCATTTCTCCTCCTTTCCAGCAGGCACACACACCTGCTTCACTCACAACACTGACTGAGCTCATTTCAACACTTGCCCAGGGTTGCTCTGACTGCCTTCCAGCTTTCATGTAAGCACACGAATTTAACAGGTGAAGCACAAGCTGTGTGTGCTAGCTGAACTTCAGTAGCGCAGACGCTGCCCTGTCAGAGATACCGCTCTCTTCAGGACACCCTCGCTATCCAGTGTTTTACTGTCAGCCTCTGATTTTTTAATTTTTATTTTTAAAACCCCTTTGTCTTCCAAAGTACAGCTTGGATTAGATTTAATAATGCACTCAATTGGTTTCTTTCCCTTCCCCTACTCTGTAAATAACATGATCATCTCTACTATGCTAGAAAAACTTGCATTTTTTCATTGCAAATTGAGCTGTCATTTAGAACATATTGCCAGCAAACCTCCCCCTCCCATGCAATACTGTAACAGCCACGTGTTGAATCAGGCATCATTTTAAAAAAGAGTGGTGATAGGAGCTCATCATGGTTTCATCCCAATATTTGCTAGAGCACTCATTCAAGCTCACAAAAATAAAAAGCCTTATTTGATTCTTATTTTTGGTGAACTACAACAACACATCAGGATTTTCTAGTGAAATTCAACCGGGATTGCCCAGTGCTCCCTCGAAACCTGGAAAATGAGGAAATTAAACAGCTATGGCACGCACAAAGCGGGTAGAGAGCAAGCACACTGCTCTGGGTAACTGTTAGTGATCGATGGCATTGCACAAAACTGCCAATGTAGAAAGCTTGTATTGCTTTGAATATTCCATTTCTCAAAGCTTTAAACCAGCAGAAACATGGTTTTCTGTACCGTTGTTTGTGGAGGTTTTTTTTTCAACCAGAAAAGGGAAAAAGAAACACCGCATGAACTCTATCCTAACTGAGCAACTGCCACCTAGTCGAGCAGCTTTGCTGAATTTGGTCACTTGAGAGGTCTGCAGTTCAGAACTCTCCAGCTTTGCTCCACCTCCAGGAATCCCCGAGACAGGATACAGGCAGCATTGTCACGCTGGCTCCTCTGCACTACTGAAACATTTCCCCCAAAATTACTGCCATGAATCTAGCTAATGCAGCATTCTACTGGGTAAGGTTTTTGACTAATGGCTGATGTCAGAATCCATTTCCTTAGCCCCACCATTAAAAATAAGAGTCTGAGTTTTGTCTATTTCTATGTACAGTAAATAATTTGACAGAAGACAGAAGTTATGGATAAAACCCCTTCCTTGTTGAGCTGTGTATTAAAGAGGCGGCGGAGCGCGCGCTGCTGCTCGCTCGGACAGCGCCTGTGAAGCCCTGTACACGGGCACTGCAGGGGCAGCGGCGATCGGCCAGGGGAGTTTAGAAAATGGGTTTGATAATTTTTGAGAGTAACACATTGCAATTAACTTGTCTGTGCTTGACAAAGGAGGTAGGAGAAGGAGAACAGGCTGGTTTTAAAACCCTGTTTCAGGGTAGCACACTCGTTGCAAAGGTACGGCTGTCACCAGAACATTTCCATCAGCTAAAGCAGGACACACCATAACTTGAATTGACTAGAAATGGTGATGGAAGAGTATCTAAAAGGTAAAACATCTGCTGTCTCTGTCACCTGCAAGGCACATTCACAGTCACGCGTGCTCTCCTTCCACTGCCAATCCACCGTGGCAGAATACATATGAATTAAAGACCCCAGCCACATCTCGAGTACCCTTGTTCCCAGCGGGGGTACTGTCCTGGTTTTGCAGTATGGTTGGAAACACCACCCGAAGCCTGGAGCCCGCATGACCTACCACTGACACCACCACGGCTTGTGAGCTGTGGGCTTTTCAGAAAAGAGCAGGTAAAAGCAACGTACCCAGAGGCAACCCATAATAAACTATCACATCATTAGAAGCGTAGCATCCTGTTAATGAAAAACGTCTGTCTTTTGAACTGAAAAGCACTTTACCCTTTTCAACTCCCAGACAGACACAATTTCCACTTCCTTCATGATCTACAAGGCAAAAGCAACAACTAAGAAATCCCATTTGCACACACACTCCATCCTTTCTTTCCAAGACTGGGAGTGTAAATAAGAACATCCACACCACAGTGTCTTCTTTCACACAACCAATAATAACCAGAAGACATTTCCTTCTTGTTTATACACAATTGTTTATACACAAGCATTCACCTTTGTTACTTCTGAGTGCATTTGTGTGTATATGCAGAAACTGTATTTATAAGAAGCTTGTCACCACTGTGCCAAACAACCCAACAGCCACCCCAGTGCTACCTCCAGAAGTGCTGTATTTAACTTATTTATGTCTTTTTAAAGTGGAAAAAACAATCAAAAACCCAAGTCCACACTGGACGTACCTTCAGGGAAAGACAGAAACTTTCCACTGAGGCAGACCGTGCTCAGCAAACAGACCAAGTCACTAGAGAAATACTTCTACTTCGATGTCAGTAACATGTAAAGGTATCGGGAGAGAAAATTCCATTTTATATTACAGGGTTGTCTAGGCAGTAGCTGTGTTTGCGTGCAGTGACTTACACAGTGCAGCCTCAGTCACGACAACACTCGCAGCATCATTCCTAATATGTGAGTAAGAGCAAGACTGTAACAAATAATAATAATTGTTCAGTATGTTGCACAACTGAGGTTAATTACATTATAATTTCTATTACTTAATTACATACAAGAATAGAAACACTAGCTGAATTCATTAAGACATTACATTTAAGAGGTTGAGAGGGAATCAAAAGGAAATAATTGTAAAATAATAACGTATGTATTATAACACAGGTCAAGTGGGAAATACATGTGCCAATGCACCAGACAGAAAGATTGTCATGTGTCTTTCAGAGTTAAGCCTGTAAAGCTAGTACTGAATTCACAAAGTCCCACTTTGCAATATCTATTAGCCATCAGTATGTACCAAAGACTTATAATTTTACAGGGCAAAACATAAAACAGGTTGTTAAAAAAAAAAAAGATCACTTGTGTCTACACCAACGAGCCACTTATGTCCACGTCAACTAAACTGTGTAGGAGAAATTCATCCCGTTTAACCATCACCTCGGGCTGCCAATAGCTACTATTTCACTCCATGTTCCAGTATACTTTGTGTCACTGTAATCATAATTCTGTAAATTCGGATCTCTCAGATATCATTACTTACTATCAAAATGACTGCATAAGCCAAAAAGAACTTCAAAAAAGCCAAACCAAAATAGCTGAGGTTTTTTTATTGTTTCAGTCTTCAGAAGGAAAACGCTAGTTTCTCCAGTGCTCTGCACTGGTAACAGACTTTCCTTGGATTTAATCAGGCAAGAAATAGCTTTCAGACTCTGCAAGCCTACAGGCAGTGTGTTATAATGCTACAGTTGATTAAAAACAGTGAGGAAAACCCACTGAGATGCAAACACAATGCCTGCCCTGTAGTTAATCTTTCACAGCTACGCGGTAACTTGCTATTCTGCCCCAGTATTAAGCCCTGCGTGACTCCACCATGAAGAGGCACGTCAGCTGCTGGGGCCGTAACTCTGCAATTCTAACGTGTTCTCAAATGACTGTAGATTAACTCACTCTGAAGTGTGTAACTATCTGAAATATTTAGCAGTCACTTGACCTTCTTTCTTCCAAAAAGGACATTACAAAGATCAGGAATTTGTCCTCGACACCTGATTTAAATCATCTCTGAAAAGAGACAAAAAAATGTACGTATTTAATATACTCCATAATCCAGAAGTGCCAGGTAGGAAGGACACGCAGAAATTGTAACGTTTCATGGCACGTGGGATACCACGAGGGTGTTAAAATCCTCAGACCATGCTGTTGTGCCTTTGGGTGCCGACAACTGCTCTTCTCTTTGCTGTGACAAAATCCTACTGACTTGAGACCAATTTACTGAAATATTTAAGGGCCACGTCAATAGAACTCAGCTCAAATTTCACTTAGTTTTAACTTTATGCGTTTTGAAAGATAAAGTATATTTTTAGAATTTATCAGTTCCTAACCAAATTTTAGGAGTTATTTTGAACACATCACCTTAAATATTTACAGAAGTTCTATGAGAAGTACGGCTGAAGGAGACACTACAAAGCCAGGGATTCAGCTGTAAAGTTTCCAATGTCTCCTTTAATGAATCCAAATTAACACTAAACAGATTCCCACTTTTCTCAGATCACTTCTGTGAATTCGCCACAGCACTTCAATATTTATATAAAGTTCTTAATGAGCAGATTCAACATTCCAACCACCAGCTTTGCTTTTTGCAAAAGAAGTGGTAAAATTTAAAGCTCTGGAAATAAAGCAGAAACAAACCCCAGCCAATCTGCAATAGCATGAGAAGGCCAAATTAAACGAGATCTAGAAGAAGCAGAGCTAGCACATAAAGATGGCAACTCTAGGGTTGGATTTGCGACAGAAATCTTTTCTCTGTGCCTTAGTCCCATCTCTTCTCTAGTCTTTGCTCCTTCTCTCTTTTACTTTGGTCCTGCAGCATCTCAACGCCAAGCGCAGGAGTGTATGAGGTAGATACTAGCAGTAGTACTCCTGTAGTGCGACCCAGCGACACTACTAACAGCACTACCTTGGATCTCCTCAGCAAGCACTGCGTGTCCAACTACATCTACACAGCAGCTGCTTCTTTTGTTGCTTCTTCAAAACAGCAAATTTGGGGAAAGACAATAAAAAAAGCTTTGTCTTACCACATTCTGCACACAGCTACCAAAGGAATGTTTGTTGCAAATGTCACAAAAAAAAAAAAAAAATTGAAGTTGATTAAACTTTTAATGGCTGCTTTCATGTAGTTTCAAGATAGATATGCAAGCTAATGAGCAATTTGTAAGCATCATTAAAGAAACACAGGAAAATCCATGGGGAGGGTCATTTGTACATTAAGAAATGAGTCACTTCAGTAACAGCTAAGTTGGATACCGCAACTTTCAAACTGATAGAAAAATAAGTAGATGGGAGCATTTGCAGTAAAGAATTTCCTCACAGTTAGGCTTGAGATAGCAAGAACATCAAACCTGAACTGACCTTTGGGGAAAAAAGAATTACTGTTTTCTGGTTTGGCTTCAGAACCAGCTTCTCCCCCAGTTACTACCTGATTTGACTCTCAGTCATCACACAGCAAGCCTAGACTTGGAGAAAAGCTATTCCTACATCTCTGACTAATTCTTTCAAACAAACAAACAAACGCAGTGACTGTATTTGTATCTTTCCATTTGACCATTTCAAACCAGTTTCCTCGTTTGACAATTGTTATTTTGGCCAAAAACCAGTGCAAACTACTGTCTGTTCACCCCAACTTTTGATATGCAGATTAAGAGGGAAGCAATCACGTGCTGATTGACTTATGTGCTCTAAGAGCTTTGCCTCTCCCTCTCTCAAGGCCCCAGTTTTAAAACTCAAGGTAGTTCCAAAGCTCAAGTGGCATTAAAACCTGGCCTTGCTGTAGCCTAATAGAACAGGCCCAGGTCAGCCCAGCTCGCTCTGAACTCTTTCCTACGCCCGTACACATCGCCAGCCTTCTGGCAGCGCAGGCTGCACAGGAGAACATGATTTATTGCCTTTCTCCCCGAAAGGTGGACTCGATGGTGGCTTTCTTGCCAACACACAGTCCACAATTTGCATTGGTTGTAATCACGTAATAGCATCTCTCATCACATTTATAAGCAATCAATTATAAAGCATCCTTGCTCTGCTAAGTGTATTCTGTTTGAATGCACAAAATGGTCAATGCAGAACACCTACCTGGCTCCAAAGATGTCTTTTTTCGCTAGATCAATGCCAGAAACCACCTTTACCCTGAGGATACGAGACTCCTCCTGTTAATAAAAAAGAAAAGAGTTTTAATGTTTATTCCGTAATTCATTTTGAAGATCAACAGTTCGCAAGAGGTTAAGCTGGGAATGAACTCTCAGCCTTCAGACAGCAGGAGTCTTTCCTAGGTAGGATTTTCAAAAGAAAGACCTCTTGGAAGGAGGTGTGCACTTTATCTGGTAAAGAACAGCCTGAATGCGAACGTGAAGAGCATTCAACTCCAGTCAGAGCTGTTAAGATTTAAATAAAAGCAGAAGAAGGGTAGATAACAGTAGTAACATCACAGTAACAATAATATAACAGTAATAGCAATAAAAGCAGAAGACAATTTGCTGAGCAGGGCCATTTCAAATCCTAAATGTTCCACACTCCACAGAAGTTCATTCTGCTTAGACACTAAAGCTGTCTTTGCAAACACAAAGGAAAATACTCTTAACATTTTTGTACAGCAATGCTAATACCTCTTGCTCAGAGAGATGTCTGCAGTTTAAAAAAATGGTGCAAGATTAAAATAAATCCTTAAAATTACATTGTTTATACCTGTCTCAGCACCTTGGTACATAGAGAGCTCAAAACCAGCTTCCAACGACACATGGTGATTTCTGAAGATGTGTATTAGTAGGACACCAACCTGATGCTCAGATTATCACTTCCCTATGTTATGCTCCTGAGGAACATTGGTATAAATGGGGGGGTTTCGTGCTTTTTTGGTGGTGTTTTTTGTTTTTCTTTCACCCTGTTTGAGCAGTTTATTTTTGCTACACAAAGAGGCCACCAGAATTAAACCTGGAAAGGACCCTACAGAACCTGTTTCTGCAGTCAGCCTCTCAGTTCTACCTTTCCTCCCCTGAAAAGCCTTCCAGAGCTGCAAGATACAGGATTCGGTTACAGTAATTTGAGACTCCGTTCCTTGAAGCTTGCTCAGAAAACAATAACATTATCCCACAGGTTTATCCTGGCATGACCACACTACACCCACTCTGTTTGCTTTAGATAGCTAAAAGCGAGCCGCAGATTTGGGAGCTGTATCTGAGATTTCTGAGATTACTGGGAAGGTCAGAAACACCCCAGAAGCAAACCTGTACCTGTCCAGCCTAACGCCATTCCTCTGGAAGGAGTCAGAAACAGATTGCTTCAGAGGAAGCAAAACAAGTCTCACTGAACCTGGCTGCAGGGCGAGTTTCACCCTGACACGCATCCTGCCATAGTAAAAACAACAGCTTGAGGATAAAAATCCTTTCTGAAAAGGTGTTTGTTGGTATTCTTTCCAGCAGCACTTAACCCTGTACAAAGTAGTTTCTAATAAGGAAAACAGGATTCCTTCCCAAAAGAGCCCAAAACTTCCCAGAGAGGTGAACAAAACACTACGTCTAATGGTGTTATGTTAGAGGATACTGAATTATTATTTTTTTTCCATACGTTAACTTTTTTCAATCTATTCATGTCAATACAACATGTCTGGTCTTCTATAGTAGTTTTAGTAGACAAAAGGCAAATTGCAATCAAGAAAATTCTTTCATTAAGAGAAGACAGCACAGGAAAAAAAAAAAGTGAGAAATGCAGACTATTCTGAGCTCACGGAAGGAGAGCTGGGGGTAGGAAGTTGTAATCCAAGTACAGAGGGACAGGAAGAGGGATTTCTGACAGTTACTGTAGTATCGGTGCTGCTCAGATCTCCTCCCACAAAGTCCACCATCAGCTTTGCTCGAGTGGCAGCTTATTTCTGCACTGAAATCACCTCAGCATACTAACGGAATAGAAACCTCATATTTAAAAAAAATAATCACAGAGCAGGAGGAAGTCCAACCACTGGAGGTTTCCTAAGACACAAAAGATGATGCTCCAGACAATCTAAACAGATTGATTCTCAAAAACACCCTTGAAGGGCACCAGGAGACACAGCCCTGTTCCCTCCCTGCACGCAGGCTCGCAGCCTCTGCTAAATAAAATACTCCATTTTACCGAGCAGATACAGCGCTTCTGCAAATGTTCAGTCAAAGGTTCACATGCAGGAAATATATGTGATATTTAAAAAAATAATTAAAACACCTTCCTTAGTAACAAGGCCTCACCTATCTACCCTCAAAATTTTTCCTTCAGTCAGTGAGATACTTACTTTGATAACATCTACTGTGTAGAAGGAGGAAGGTGAATTTGGGATGATGGAAAGTTCTTCTGGAGAACACAACACTGTGAACCACACGAGTACCTGTTCAGCCAGCTGGTCTGGGCAATAATTCTCTTGTAATGCACCAAACTTTCCTTCTCTCTGTCATTTTGTCTACAAGCATTCACAAAAGCAGCAGAACAACACAGGTGCATCCATGTGCACACACACACACATAAAAACTGGAATAAAAGAATATTCCAGCCCCTGCCAGAACACAAACCCTCAAGTGACAGAGATGAAGGGTAGATGGGGGCAGCTGCTGGGAAGTTCTGCTGTGCAAAGATACGCGCGGCACCAAGACCAGAAACGTGAGGCTTCAATCTACAATGTTCAATAATATTAAGATGGGCTTAGAAAATGCTGACTTGTTTCTGTTTACTCAAATATCTAGACTTCCAGGACGGGGAAGTCCTTAGGTACAAGTCCCCTCAATACCCCCTGCCCACATTCCTTCATGTCTCCTTTCTGTTAACGAGCACAGCTCTACAGCTCAGGGAACGAGGGACAGGGACACAGAAGCAGAGCTCCCCACTGAGGGATCTCCACAGCCTTTCACACTCACTCTGTGTGCTGACCAGAGACCAACCATGTTGGCCACCAGCAGCAGAAAATGAGGGTCTGCTTCAACACCATGGCAGCTGAACCACCACGTGCCCCTCCTCGAGCACTGGGTACAAAGTGGAAAGGGACGCTGGACAGGTCCCTGACCAGAGCAAGTGGGTTTTTTGTTGGACTTATTGACGGTACTTGCTTGATCAGCCTGTGCATATCTTCAACATGAAACAGATGCCACATGACAAAACTGGAATCCTGAGACCTTTACAGATAAACAGCTTTAGCTAGCACGTGAACTGACACGCCACTGAGCGGAAAGACAACCTTACACTGTCTAGACAACAACCTGATACACACAAAGCCAGCAGAGCACAATTTATTGGTGGTTAAATACCTTAAAGATTGGCAGACTTTGATGAGTAATCAATGGTCTAACACATTCTTTCCCAGCACAAACCAACTTCCATTTTCTGGCAACTGTATCTAACAGCCTTTTGAGTCAGTACAAAGTGAAAAGAGGCGACTGCTTACCACCTACCTACCCGGGTGGTCAGGCTCAAGGACACAACCTTGCCATGCTCTCTTCCTTCCACAGCAGCCAGCACCCACCCTCCCTCGCTGGTTCAACACCCCACCCCACCTTCCCACTAACAGCCAAGTCTTCCTTGCAAGATCACAGGGATCCAGAGTAAAGGGAAGCGGAGGCTGGGAAAGCTGAGACCGCCTGACACAAACACTGTTCTTACCAGAGGACTTGTGCTATTTGGAAGCCACTTGCCTCTCAAGTGGCCATTCCCATCACGCTCCAAGGAAGAGGCAGCAGTCCACAAGGGCACCCTAGAAACAGCCCGTGGCTCGCAGTCCCCACTGGCCCACCCTAACCTGCCCAAAATGAGTTCACAGTGGGTGTTCCAAGGCCACCACTCAACACCGCTGGCTTTCACAGCTTCACTCCACCTCAACAGGAGCCAACCACCGTACTGGCTGCACGGTCAGACCATCTCCAACAGCATCTGCACTACAATGCAAAAGGGAATATGGGAATATTTGAAATCAACACGATCCGTTTTCCTTTCCCCATTTCCCCAGTACCACGGATGGAAGCTTTTGACCTGGATTCCTTCCTCTGCATTTATATTTAGTCATCACAGAACTGGTGCTTAGATGGCTTGAATGGTGCGATCCTGACAGTGGTTAATAACCTGCTGCATCCACCTTCACATCCCCTTCCATAACCTTGCTGAGTGGGGATATTAACTGCACTCCTCTGATTCTGCTCAGAGCTGAAAACGTGTATCAAAGAGAAATACTGCTCTGGTGGAAAGACTAGAGAGTGTCCACTTCAGAGTAAAACATTGTGCAGCACTGGTGCTAGAAACCCAGAGCTGAGCGTGCTGGGACCCCGGGGACAGGGGCTGGGGCTGGCTGTTGGCAGAGCAGCAGTAAAGCTCTGATGTGTAGGAAGCCTCCCTTGTCACAGCTACAGGTGCCCACCCTCCTCCCGTCCTCGCCCCTCCAGCCTCAGCCTCCCCACCCACCGCAGCGGGGCTGCCATAAAGCGCTTGGTTAGCTATTAACGTGGAGTTCCACCGCTAACCACCTTCAGGCTCACTCCTGCTCTGTCCAATGATTAACATGGTTTATATATTCTTGTCTCCCCCAAAAATGTCAGAGGTTACATAGTTTTCTTCTTTGCTGAAGGATAACCTTTACACAGATCGTGTTTTCTCATCTGTAATTCACATTGCCATTTTAGAAGATTTAGTTGATTTAGTGACGAAGCCAAAAGCCAATCATGCAGCAAAAACCAGACTCCACTGACAATGAACAGACCCCAATTCACCCCAGAAAACAGATGAAGGAATACAGATGGGTTTACAGATTTGGGACATTTTTTAATTCACTTTTAAATGAACATTTACTTTCCCCAAGTGCTCTAAAAAACAAAGTCATTCTTAACACTTATTAAAGTAAGAAAATTTATTAGACCTCCTGCCCTTGGGTTAATAAAATAACCTGGAGCTGGGAAGTTTAGGGAAGAGTTGTGGCAACA
>NW_010335253.1:56685-71260 GCF_000700745.2 Antrostomus carolinensis
AGAGCGTGGGCAAAAGGCAGTCCCTGAGCCGCGTCCTTGCTCCCACCGGCATGGATGTACCGCCACCCCTCAGCCTCACCCCACCAGAGAACAATCCAGGAGAGGTGGCTTAGGCCAGACCAGCTAAACCAAAACGCTGTGCTGTAAAAACCAACCCAAACCCAACTGGAACACACACCAGTCTGTTCTAAATGCACATCAGGAGCAACCCACAGCAACCCACAGCTGCTGTAACGTGGAAAGCTGCAGATGACAACTTCCTCTCGGACAGAGAACCCGGTGATACGCGTAGAGTCCGTGCTAAGAGAACAGCATGGAAATAACAATCGATAACGGGTATAAAATTAGCAGCTTGGCTTTTTAAAGTGAACAGAGAAGTGTGAAAGGCACCGCGCTTGGATCGATGCAAACCAGCACAGGAACAGATGCCACGCAGAGCAGAGAAGGTGAAACACCAACCGTGTTCTTCCACACCCGCCTCACCAAAGGCACATCATAAACCCACCCGCCTCACCAAAGGTACATCATAAACCCACCTGCCTCACCAAAGGCACATCATAAACCCACCCGCCTCACCAAAGGCACAGACACCCACCTGCAAGTCCAACCCCTCCGACAGACAAACGGCCTTTCCTATTTTCCGAGCCACACAAACCCCTTACCGTGTGCTGCCCGGCTGCTCCGGTGCCAGACCCCCGGGTCCAGAGCAGGCGGCGGCTCCGGCACCGCGGCGGCTCCCCGGGCCCCACCGGCCACAGCGGCCAACGCGGAAGTTTCGCTGAGAGAGGCAATAAACACCGATCACCAAGGCAACCAGGTGAAAGGACAGCAATCTAGGATTTCACCTGGAGAAAGCTAACGTGAACCGTGGCAGGGAGCGCTGGTTTGGGGTTTTTTTCTCCTCTCTGTGTAGAGACACTTTTGATTTCAAACCGAGATAGGCGCCAGTGAGGTAAATTTCCACTGACTGGCAGGAGAGAAACCAGATCACACTGGAAAGTTACCTGCACGCAGAGGCTCCCTGAATCCGGTTTCACCCACTGAGCACCTCATCTCTATTTGCATTATACCTGAAAGTTTGCAAAACATAACAAAATAGAAAAGACAACAGATCTTTAACTCAGTGTTTTGGTTGCAAAACACATCAAAATGGAAAAGACAACAAATCTTTAACCCAATGGTTGAACTGTTGGAATGTTTGTTATCCTGAATGAAAAAAACACACCCAGAGCATAACAAAAACACACCGTCACCCAAACAAGCTGCTCTCTGATTCTCCCCATTCTTGTGAAAAATCAACTGGGATTTGCAGTTTCAAACCAAAATAAGAGTATTGATCATCTACCTAAGAAAAAAGCAGAAGTGTTTTCTATAGCAAGAAACTCCTTTATCTTTCAGCAACTGAAAACACAGAGGACAAGTTAGATTGCAGAAAAGTCACGCTGACTCTTACTTGGATTTGTTGGTGGATTAAAGCTGAGTGGAAATAAAAACCCACCCATACTCTGGGAAGCTATTTAGGGCCACAAAAACGATCCGAGGGCTGGAGCAGCTCTGCTGTGAGGACAGGCTGAGAGAGTTGGGGCTGTTCAGCCTGGAGAAGAGAAGGCTCCGGGGAGACCTTCTAGCGGCCTCCCAGTACCTGAAGGGGCTCCAGGAAGGCTGGGGAGGGACTTTTTAGATTTGTCAGTAGCAATTTTGCAAACAGTCTTTGATAAAAATCTCAGTTCTGCAATGAAAACACAAACAGGCACCAAGGGTATGAACCACATCTCCACTCTCCTCTGCTAAGTTCAGCACAGGAAAGCAGACTTAGAGTAAGGATCACCAGGTGACAACCACCTACTTCTCTGGCTGAAGCATGGGAATTAAATTAACACCACATCTCAGGTAGCTTCACCACCAGCAACCTGGGAACCCAGCTCAGAGCTTCCTCCCTTCAAGTGCTGACCACAGTCCCCCTTACAAAGCCCGAGACTAAAACCAATTGTGCCTCCTCTTCCCCGCACAATTCTCGACCCTCAGCGCATATGCAACATATTTTTAAAACCTGTATTTTGTCTAAGGCAGATCTCAAAATGAGAGCAAGTAAGCCCAGAAGCTTTTGAGGGAAAGAATGCCATGCAATTGGGATCAGAAATTACTACAGTCCCTCCAGGCTACAGGGAGCAGGTCAGTTACACCACACTGCTCCGGTGCACGGCTCCAGGCCACATCGTCCCGCACAGCACGGTGGCAAAACCCAAGACAAACCCGAATTCTGAGGAATCCAGAACCCTGCTGCTGAGCAGAGCTGAGCTGGACCTGCTCTTTTTCACAACAGAACAAGGTGTGTCCTGGGCAGCTGCTCCCTGTGCTGGAGCTGGAGGCGGCAGCTTTAAGCAATGCTCCTTCTGCAGGTCAGCCTGGGGCTGGCAGAGACGATGGTTTAAGTTCACGGGACGGTCGTACGAAGCCAAGTTCCTCAGGTGTAGCCACAGGCCAGGGCAGGCTACGCTTAAAAGGCTCCGATCATCCCACAATGCTACAAAATTTACTGAATTGTGTTTAACTGAATCTCTTGCTAATGCACACCAGAACCATCGCATCAACAGGGTGAGCAACCACCAGTAAGCACGAAAAGAACTGCAGAGCTGTGGGAATCAATCTCACACCCCAGAACAACACCAGAAATCTTACAATATTGATTCAAGTCCTACCTCTAGGTCTTTGGACCTCCAGGAAGAGGCACCATATTCATGTTTTCCTTGGGTAGACTGACACAGCTGGAGGAAAAAACACCACGCAAGACCTCAGAAAGGCACGACTTGTGTTTTAAGAGGGACAGGACCACGACGCTGCTCTTGCACGCAGACAAAACAGCACAGAGAACTGAAGTGAGCAAGTTAAAAAACACACACATCAGGAGCAGCGTACAGAGATCAAAGGTACCAGGACTGCAAACTCCCAGTCCAGTGCTGAATGCCCACTACTAAGAAACAGGCTCAAAGCACAGTATGGACCTCATGAAAATCTGCTTACAAGGTATTTTTACTGCGTGGTTTTTTGTTTGGGTTTGTTTTGGGGTTTTTTTTAAAGTGTTCCAGGTGAATTGCAATCTATTTTTATAAAAATCGGTTGAACTCCATGTAGTTAGATACACTCAAGCAATTTTAGCAAGCACGCTGAACCAGGTCACCTGTGGTCTATAGAAATACCTAAGAGAATGCAAAAGAACTTTAAATCAAGGGACTTGCTGTACTGCACAATTTAGTCTCCTTATTTAACATTCAGCCCTATTCTCCTTATTTCCTTTATTCTCCTCATTTAACATTCAGCCCTATATATCAGCCACTAAAGGAATTCACCTAACTGACGCATTGTTTTCTGCACAGCCTCATTCACCCACCTCCAGCAGCCCCATGCAGCCTGTGCCCAGATGTCTTCTAGATCCAGCTGTGCCAGTAAAGAAAAAACCCCTTATCCAGCAGCTTCCTTCCCATTCCCTTACCCTGCTGGAGGTTACCACCTCCTGCCTCCAGCTGACAGCAGAGACCGTGACAATCAAACAGGCCAGGTCAGTTCACTGGACTCACTCCTGGACAGCTTCACGCCCTGAGCGGTGGCCGGGCAGGAGACACAACCTCTACCAAAGGGGCTGCGACTGCTCAGCATTTCCCTCCGCTCACTCCTGTCCTGGGCTCAGCCTTGGGGGGTTTCTGGGATTTCCATCTTCTTGGCTCTTCCATCCAAACAGGCAGACACTGGTCTAAATACCTACTCCTGTCACTCATACTGCACAAAGGACTACCCCAAGAAGATCACAATAGCAACAGGTTTGCCATAAAAAGCACAACGATTGCTCATATCTGCTTAATTTAGCATCATTTTGTGGCAAATATCTCAAAGGAAAGGAAAAAAAAAAGTGTAATATGAGAAAGGAAGGTATGTCTGCTGAATCATCGGTATACATCGTAAATTTATGGTATAGGAAATTCCCTTTCAGAAGGAAATCCCAACCTGCTTGTCCCTGGACAAGAGAAATATTTAATCTCTGGCAGTAGCACAGCAACAGGAAAAGCATTTGTTATGCGTTGCTACTAAAAAAAAGCTTTGACTAGGAGTTACTGGTGCGTTTGCAAAAGTCTGTGACCTGGAAGTGATTCTCCTATACTGACTTAGTTCTAAAAGGAAAAGCAAAAAACATGCAATCCTGATCATGCACCAGGGATCAGCACCGAGATCATCTGCATCCAAACTCAAAATTTACTGCAAGTTTAAACAGAAAATTCACAAAGGAAAATCTGACAGTAACTTCTTTTCCTTCCCGCAGGGGATGCAGAAATTCAGCTGATTCATTAAAACCTCAAGCTTTTATTTAAACACGCATCTAAGCTTTCTGGCACACAAAAATAGCCCTTTGAGTGTGAACTACCATAAACCAGAGGAATGATGTTTTTCCGTGCAGAATGATTACATTACACTGGCCCTAACACTCATAAAGCTTTGCCAACCAGAGAGAGAAACAAGGCCAGCTGGTTTAATTTCAGATATTCATTATCCTGGGGTCAATGTCCGGACAGATCTATTACTTTCCAGCACACAGAAGAGAGTAGTACTTCAAAACTTATTAGTCAAAAGAGAAACACAAAAAATCCAGTTCCCCAGTGAATGAATAACAATTTTTCCCAATAAAGGTCTGAATTCCCAATGAAGAGCCTGCAGTCAGAAGGCACAGAAGGATGCAACGGACATGTTTTCAAAGCATCTTTTCTAGCGTGCCCATTAGGTTTTTACCTTTCACCAAGCAACCTCTGAGAGTTGGTTTTTTTCAACACTAAACATCTTGAAGCAGTGTTTTTGATATGATGAAATCAATCAAGGTCATTAAAATTCAAACTTTTTAAAGTGAAAAAGTACGAATTACACTTAACACAATACTCTTATTTTTTCTTATACAAAATGCCACAGAAATCCAGGTGTCACTCTGTATTTTGGACCAGTTCTTGTGAAAATCTGCCCATTTATCAGAAAGCCTCCGTGAGTAAGCAGTACATACGACCCAGAGAATCCCAGAGGGGATGCTGGTGGATCAGCCTCTGGAGATGATCCTGCTGGAAGCTGGGGCAGCCAGTGCAGGCTGGGACAGACTGTGCCACCAGTCCTGCAGGTCTCTAAGGATGGACCCTCCACCACCTCCACGGCCAACACAGCTTCAGGCAGACCAGGAGAACACCAGCCACCCTGGCTGCAGGGCTGGCTCAGACTCAACCTGTTGTCCACCAGGACCCAAAGCACCTTCTCCACAGAGCTGCTCTCCAGCTGGTCAGGCCCATCTCTCCTGGAGCAGGGGATTCTGCCTGCCCAGGGGCAGGACATGCATTTCCCTTTGTTGAACTTCACCTTCCCCAGGTTGTCCCGGTCCCTCTGAACAGCAGCACAGCCCTCGGGTGCACCAACATCTCCTCCCACTTTGTACCATCTCCATCTCAAAGTCTGCTGACAAACAGCAAGGACTGGGGCACAAAGGGGAAGGCAGCGTTTCCAAATTTCAGTAATAATAATACTACGAATGACAAGTTGGAGATGACTTGGAAACAGATAAAAACAGAATTCCCAGAAAAACAGCTCGGAAACAATTGTGGTTAGGAATGGGGCAGGGAGGAGAAGAGGTTTAAAACAACTGCGGTTAGGAATCGGGCAGGGAGGAAACCATTAAGTTCGGGTTTTATCTGCAGGCAATGACATGTGCAAGGCTCCAAGGAGAGATGCTGGGCAGTTGGACAAAGGGCAGCTTCTATCTGCTCGCAGTCAAAAGCTGTTCTGAGAAAGGACAGCTCCTGCTGCTGCTAGGAACGCTCACCTGCTCAGCTCTAGCTGTTCTTTGCTACGCCCCGGGGCTCCCGAGGAACGGGCTGTCCAACAGCTGAGCAGAAAAAGCCACACGTCGTAAGAAAAGGATGCGCTTTTAACTCACGTTATGCTCATTACCAACCTGTATTTTATCCCTGCCATTTCACACGCTTTGACATGCAACTTTAAAGCTCCTATCGTGTCACACGATGGCTTGACAGGAAGCCCCGGATGACACCTTTCCCACCACCGCACAAGCTCACCAGCACGCGGATCCGGCTGGTTTGCTGCAAACCAGTCCAGAGGTAAGTCAAGGGATTTCCTCCCCACTGACCACCCTCCGAGGAGACACTTCCATTTTCAAACAGATGCTATTTTCATACACACCACCTGGCAGACCAAACTTCAAGATATTTATGTTTCCGAGAAGCAACAGCTTCCCAGGCACACGGGATACTCTGGACATCATGTGTTTAAAGCGACTTTTATGAAAATTCCGTCACTTTCTTTCTTTAAACTCTGAGGACATTGACAGCTGTGATTAAAAAAAGCCAGTGTCAGTTGTTATCATGTCATAGATAGACACTCACAATTCCTCAGCGACAAGCCTAGGAAGTGGCTGTAGATAACTAAAAACCTGTATCTCAGTTTTATGCATAGAAAATGTACATTCACAAGTATGGTGCTGGGCATCAGCTCAGATTTGCTTCTTTATTTAAAAAACAAACAAAAAAAAACATGTACATCTCAAATACCTCCAAACTTTTCCCCATTTTTGAAGAGCTGGTGATGCACAGGACACGAACAAAGGAAGATCCCGTATCAAAGGGGGGAGGTTTAGTGGTACATCATTCCCGTAGCCCAATTAGCTGCCAGCTGATCACACAGGCACGGTTATGTAACCACAATCTATATTCTTGTTAGATATTTAATGATTTTAGACCATAAACAGCCAGCTTTATCACAGCTGCACTGTTTAATGACAGCACACACATTCAATAAAAACATAATCCAACAATAAACTGTGACTGGAGGCTTATTTTTAACCCAGATCACTTGTCAGTGCCCTATCGAACAGCACACACCCACCCACCAAGCTGCACCGCTGCCCGCTCCACCCGGAGAGCCGGACACAGAATTCCTCAAACAGGGGCTGTGGAAAAATCCTCAATAGCAGGAAACTACCTACACTGACAAGAAAAAGCCAGTGTGACTCCAAAAACCTGAAATACCTCCAAAAGGAGAGTTTCTTCCTGTACTTCAGCCTCAGAAAGCTCCATATCCAACACGCTTTCAGAACGTGACCAGGGTCACCAGTCACTCGCAGGGTCTGTGGCTCTGAAGATCTAACTCTACTCTAGCACAGGGCAAGACGTACGTTACCTTGGCCCACGGGAATGCAGGGATTAAAACTCTGGTTCTCAAAAGATTTTGTAGAGATGCACAAGGGAAATACTGCAGAGATAATACACGAGCTTGACTGATTCCACGCGCAGTTTGCATCAAGAGGAGGGACAAAGCTCTGGAAGAGTGAACAAAACTTGGAAAAGAGCAAAATGTAAAGAAAGTTCCAAGTTTTATTTTTTTTAATAGTTTGGTTTTTCTCTTCTGTTCAAACCAGACAGTGAGTACGACTGTAACATAGATAATTACACCTTCCAATCATGAAGGACTAATCCTGGATGATTACATTTCCTGCAGTTCAGCGCAGTGCACTCAGCGGTGGTAACTCGAGGCACACCAAGAGAGCAGCACCACAGAGGATGACTGCTTACCCAGCTGTGGGAAATCACCCTGTGTCACACCACGTACTCCTGTGGATCCTGGTCTGAGCTCTGAAGGCAAAACAAGCAAAGAGGTTAAAAAGCAACACGCGGTGCTAACAAATCTCAACGTGTATCTGAACGCAAGGCTAGCACGATGAGTGAGCACTGCTGGCACTGAACCCTCATCGACAATTTCAGTGCTCTGGGTATTCATCCACTGCAAGACCTTGTTTGAAACCTGGCTGATAGCAAGCCTGATAAACCGTAAAAGTATTTTGACTTTTATGATGAAACACGGGCTGTAATTCCAGAATTTGCTCAGGAGCTGGATTCATGCGTCTTGGAGAGCTTCAGCAACTTCTCTGGTGTTCTGTGACTGGAGTATACAAGATATTCTCCAGATCTACTGGACTAAATGAGAATAGTACACTAAACAGTGAACAGTGAATGCAAACCATCTGCATTTTCATGTACACCTATAGACATGTGTGCCTGCTGCCGCAAGGAAAATTATTTTAATTACTGCATATTTTATCAAAACAGAAGGAAACAATTTGTTTTCTAGGGTGGAGAGAGAAGAAAGCCTGCAGGAGCCCCAAGATTAACATAGCCAAATAAAACATTTGGAAATCAAAACACTGCAAGAGCTGTGACGTATATCCAGCAGGCCCTTTTCACTATTCGTTAGCTGTCCCTTTTTTACCCCACTGTAATAGCTCAACTGCAGGAGAGTTCAGCTCAGAGCAGAAATCAGGAATGGCAGTTTTCAGAGAAAGACGCCATTTTGTGACACAATGTGTTTTCTTGCATGAATCATCCTATTATCCAACCAGAAATGAAATTAGATCTTCCAGCTCTCAACTGAAGTTAATAATTAATGTTACTGTACGCGTTTCCAGCCTCCCCTGGCGAAGGAACAATTCCAAACACATTAACATTTCAATGAGTGCTGCTGTCAGTCAACCCAGCAGTTCCCTCCTTTGGCCTCTCTTCTCTGTCTTCAACAAATTTCTTTTTAAAAAGAAAAAAAAAAAAATCAAGTTGTGTCTTCCAGCAACACCTCTTTTCCCTGAAGGCAAACCCAACGGCAAGCTCTGCTCCCCAAGGATTCCCAGGTTTGGGGATGAATCCCTCTGTTAGGGTCTCTGCCCAGAGGACAGACCAGCCACTCAAACCAGTGCCCAAGCCAGGCTGATGGAGAAGCTCCCACCATGAAAGTCCAGTGCTCAGGCTGTTGTGTCCTGGTCATCCTGTGCCATTTCCAACACACTTGCACTCTGGGTTCCACCTCCTTCTCCCCCTTTCTCTCCTACTTGCTTCAAAAACACAGCAGTCTTCTGACAAAGATTCGACTTATTTTCTTCACGAAGAGCATCTGTCATTTAAACGTGTACCTGAGGGCGAGCGAGCTCTCCCATGGAAACTGTGGGGTCCCACCAAAGAACGAGAAAACGGAGCAGTTTCTAAGTCAGCCCTAGACTGGTTCGCTTGGGAAGTCAAGCAGCGAGCAAATGCTCCTGGCTGGAAGGACAGCAAATCCCAGAGTGGAAGTCAACACTTTTCTTCACTGGACTGTCCACTGACATACGAGGACACATTATGAACAGCCAAAGATGTGGACAAAAGTTAAGGTACTGTGAAAAATAGCTGTAGTTTAAAAATATATATATATATATCTTTAACAAGAACATGACCAATGCAGGAGACTAAATTTAAGTAATTTAGCTACAGAAGTTGCTTCCTGCATGTACATGCATGTAAGATGCTTTTCAGGAGGAAAAGGAGTTACTATCTTTCTTTTAATTAAAGGACATACAGTCACTGCTCAGAAATGCCAAAAGCACTCCTGAGTTAATACACCCAGTCAAAATAAACAATTACAGCAAATCAACGAGATTGGGTAAAAAATACATCTGCTTGGAGGAAAAGCCTTGTTAAACAGTTAACAAATGGTTTACTGTGGTTTTTAAAAATCAAGTGATCCAGCTGCAGAGCCGTGTCAGCATTCATCCATCCATGTGACCCTTGGTGTGGGTCAGCAGCACTTGGAGCCACCTCTTATTTCCAGTGTGCAGCCCACTGAGCAATGCACTCCGTCCAGAGGCAGCCAGGCCATGCTGGTAGCTGTGGCTGTACCATGGAAATCCTGGTAATATGGCCTTTTTTTTTCCCTTTAATGAAACATGCCTATCTTTCTCACACTGCAAAAGAAGAGATCCATATTAAAAAAAAAAAAAAAGGAAAAAAAATACAGTGAGATTCAGAACTTTGTTTTCTATAAATAATCTCTGCACACATATTGAGGGTAGAAAGCTTGAGGGATTTTTTTTCTTTGTTTGGGGAGGTTTGGTGCGTTGTTTGCATTGGTTTTTGTTGTTTTTTTTAATTGCATTAATTGCTCATGGGGAACTCCTTAAGAATTTGTGAAACCCTATAAATAACTGGCTTGTTGCTGGACAAAGCAGAGAGGTTAGCTCAGTCACTTGTTCCCAGAATGGTACTTGACACTGACTAGACTAAGAAATACTCATTAAAACATTCAACACTCATTATCCAAAACAAAGGCTGGACTCTGTGTTCTGCCAGGCACTCTGGATGTAAAATGTGGCTCAAGTCACCGAACAAAAGCCACATTGAGAAGCGATGTATGGAGAAGATCTGCAATAAGGTCAGTCATTCATCATCTCGAGCAGGACCTCCTCCCAGAGAGGCACAGATGTGTGCTCCGGGGACAAATGGGAACAGAAGGGAGCCGAGGGCACAGCAATTCAGAATCCCTTCCCTATGTTCCCAGGGGACTGAACAGCTCCCACCTCATCCTCTGTGCCACCAGCAATGCCACACAGGGTCTGTCACAAACAGGTAGAGGCAACAGATTCTTCACCACAACTGGTTGTGGTCCCAGAAATCCACAACCCAGCTGAAGTTTTCAGGACTCAGGGCTCTGTATCAGGTTCCTTTGCTGTACATAACTCAGCAGCCTGTGATTACAAATACAAGCCATCTTCATCACTATTAACACCTTGGCTTGTCATTTTAGACAAGAGTTTTAGATTAATATTGAGCCTAGTCCTGAAGCATAAGACATCTCTCCCTAGAACAGCAGAAACTCACCAGTGAGGCAGCACGGGGAGCTACAACACAGCTGCTTGTGAAGGGTGGGCTTCGAACACCACCAAGTTGTAGAGAACATCGAGGATCAAGGACAGGATTTGTTTTCCAAGACAACAGATAATTATTACAGTGAATGAAGTTCAGTGGTGAAAAGCTCCCAGGATAATACAAATTAAAGGTAGAGGTCTGAAGAACAAAGTCGGTTTCCTCCAGGCAGGTTGAAATGAAGTTATGTCCCCTTTCAGAAATAACAAGGACCATCTACAGAAACACCAATTTTGCTTCTAAATTATTACTGTGGCTGCACAAAGCACAGGGAGAAAAGCAGCTAGGAGCTGCTGCAGAGACAGCAAAGTCTAACGGCACCCAGAACTGCCCCCTGGAATGGGCTGCCCCTTCGGTCTGTGCTGGGAGTTTCACAGCAATACAGAGCCCTGGTCACTGCTCGTGATGTTATCTGGCCTCTACACAATTCCATATCGCAGTGGCTTCTACTGAATAGAGAAAAATCTGCCCAGAAGATCAGGTAACAGCTCCAGAAAATGCAACTGCTGGTAAGGAGCTCATGACGCTAAGCAAAGTGCTGAGTTGGTCAGCAATAAGTCAAGTGAAGCTGACAGGCACCAGCAGTGCTGCAAGGCAAACAAAACCAAACCATCTTCACCTCTCCCCTCCCTCCACCACACTTGTTCGAGCCTCACTAAAAGCAGCTTTTAGTCACTGCCCAAAGTACCCCCAAAACTCAGGAAACACACAAGTCACCCACAAA
The DNA here is from genome assembly GCF_000700745.2 of Antrostomus carolinensis. Taxonomy (NCBI): domain Eukaryota; kingdom Metazoa; phylum Chordata; class Aves; order Caprimulgiformes; family Caprimulgidae; genus Antrostomus; species Antrostomus carolinensis. Next base: position 68,167 of record NW_010335253.1, read on the forward strand.
ACCACACTGCCGTGGCCCCAGATTAGAACCAGAGGCACCAGCAAGTAAGGAAATGCAGCTGCAGGATGTTCAGAGATGCCATCACAAAGAAATACAGAGACAAAATTTCCTAAAACAGTGCTCAGGCAGTGCCAGTGCGCAAGGCCAGGGTAAGGCATTTGTTTGTTAAGGCTCCAGATGGGTGGTGTTAAATCACCAAACACTAAATAAGAATGAGGGGGGCTGTGCTGAGATTATTTGGAAGCAGGTTTGGTGCAGAAAGGAAAAAAGCCAAACTTTCCCAGACTGCTATAGAACCCAGGTACCTCCCTGAACTCCAGTTGAACACCACCCAGACACAAAAGTCACCTCCACCACAACATTCCCACAGCTCCCAACAGAGGATTTAGTGGGGAGAACTGGTCCAGCACACACGAACTGCACAACTAAGTCCAAGTCTGTTTACAAAGTCTTCTGGGCTCTCCTCTCCTCCCCAGTTCCACAGGGAACACCAGCGAGTGCTGAGTCCTCACTGAAAACCACATTCTCTTCCATGAAAGATCTCCAGTGAACAACACGTACAACTCACAAGCAATCGCCAAGAAAGTTCAGTTATGGAAAGAATCTCAACATTCTGTTAAACTTTTGGCTTTTTTCATAAACCCCCACAAAGCATCATGAAGAAATTGAGTTGAAGTTGTGTTTTGCAGGCAACATTTCCAAAGACAAATTAACTTTGAACGCTGAGAACAAGAAAAGATGCAGCATTTTACCCTGTGTGTTCCCTCGTGAGAGAATCCCATAGAGGAACCTGCCACAGCCATACAGAATCATAGAATCATAGAATCATAGAATAGATTGGGTTGGAAAAGACCTCCAAGATCATCAAGTCCAACCCCTGATCCAACTCCAATTACTATATCATGGCACTAAGGGCCACGTCCAATCTCTTTTTAAAAACCTCCAGGGATGGTGAATCCACCACCTCTCTGGGCAGGCCGTTCCAGTGCCTGATTACCCTCTCTGTAAAGAATTTCTTCCTAACATCTAACCTAAACCTCCCCTGGCAGAGCTTGAGCCCATGCACCCTTGTCCTATTGTTGGTTGCCTGGGAGAAGAGACCAACCCCCACCTGGCTATAACCTCCCTTCAGGTAGTTGAAGAGAGTGATGAGGTCACCTCTAAGCCTTCTCTTCTCCAGACTAAACAACCCCAGCTCCCTCAGCCTCTCCTCATAGGACTTGTGCTCAAGTCCCTTCACCAGCCTCGTTGCTCTTCCCTGGACCCGCTCCAGCACCTCAATATCCTTCCTGAACTGAGGGGCCCAGAGCTGAACACAGTACTCAAGGTGTGGCCTCACTAACGCAGAGTACAGGGGAAGGATCACTTCAGAGGGACAGCTGAAGACACATCTTCTAAATCAAAAGTGACTGAAGCACAATATACTTTCAGACCACTAAGCTAACCTACAGATATCAACAATTTACAAGAAAAAGGAACCTTTAACACATCAAAACCAGAAAAAACACCTCACACACAGTGGACTCTGAGTGACCAAACTGCATCATACTGGATTGTGCCCAACTGCCCTGAAGAGCACCCGTGTCCCCACCCACCACGCACCTCCAGCTGACCCACCACCCACACGGCACAGAGTAGGGCTGGTCAGAGGGTTGATTCGACAGAAAAATAACCCAACAAGAGAGATTCATCTTCTGCCAGTTCAGTTCCCTGACCCAGCTAGATGTGCTGCTCCTGGTCACTACGTCTGATGGAACGGGTCAAGCCAGACTGACCAATTCAACGTCACCCTGCACTGCTGTAATTCATCCTTCTGCTTCTTGGCAGGAGCTGTAGCACACACGTTCCTACTGTGCACAGAATGGGAAGAAAATGGTTTGAAAGGTTTGCTGAACACAAAATAAGTGTTTTGCGAACAAGTCAGCTTCACTCGGTTCAAAAATCTGCAACCCTCAATCCAATGTTGCATCAGGGAACCAGGATGAAGGAAGAGGTTGCAGCTACAGCAGAGCCATCTTCTCCAGTGGTGGTTTGCAGGACCACAGCAGTCATCAGCCCAGCATCCAAGACTACCTAATATCTGCTAATATTAGGGAAAAAATTCTTCACCAAAAGGGTTGTCAAGCATTGGAACAGGCTGTCCAGGGAGGTGGTGGTGTCCTCATCCCTGGAAGTATCTAAAAGGCGTGTAGATGTGGTGCTGAGGGACATGGTTTAGTGGCGGACTTGGAAGTATTAGGTTTTCAGTTGGACTTGATAATCTTAAAGGTCTTTTCCAACCAAAACGATTCCATGAATCTGTGCTTGCCTTCCAGTACAGGCTGCAGAGATAACAGGAACAGTCCCAGCCCTGGGCAGGGAAAGGACAGCAGCTTGTGTGGCACAAATCATAGCCCAGGTCATCAGGGAGGCTTCATACCAGAGAAATCTGAAAATCACTGGCCTAGAGAGACAGATTGCCAAATAACAGCTCTGTGCAGCAGGTATCATTCAGAGTTGGTTGTTCTCTATTCCCAAGCATTTTCATAGCAAGAGAAAAAAACCCCACCACTCTCAGAACTTGGCTCCCTAGTCAAGCGGTGAACTCAGAGCGATGCCGAGGGAACGACAGAAGGAGCCGGCTGGAGAACACAGCTAGAGGAAAAGTACAAGTTCCTCCCATGGAAGGAGCAACCGCCGAGGCACGGGAAGATGACTAAAGCAGAGGAGTCACAGCACAATAGGTAGGTTGCCAAAGATGCAGGGGAGTAATGAGAGCGAGAGATTAACATTAATCACCAAACCTTCAACCTCTTGCAACAACTTTGTCTTGGAGGAGCGCGGCAGCTTTTTAGCTCAGTAATTTTCCAACGAGACTCTACTCCACCCCAGCAGCACGGCCAGAACCACCGCTACTCTGTAAATAGCTGAAAGAAATCCCACAAGTAGTCCTTCCCAAGTCACTGCTTGAATGCAAAAGGGTAATTTTGATTTGCTATTCTTTCAGAGTGCCGGCCAGCCCAGCAGACTGTTTCACTGCCATCCAAAGCCTACTACTTAATTTGCTCCTGTTTTCTGATGGGAATATGTAAATATTTCTGCACCCATCAGCAGG
>NW_010335253.1:71271-74024 GCF_000700745.2 Antrostomus carolinensis
AGTGCTATCTCCTCACAACATTTCTAGCTCTCAAATAGCTGTATGGCCATGCTATTCTTTCCTCATCCAGCCTTGCCTAAAGCCTACAAGTGAGGTCAGAAAATTGTAAGAGACAATAGTAAATCAATATACCGCCTATCCCGAGCCCTCATCCACCTCCCACCTCTAATGCACCTTTCAGGTATCTAAAGCAGTTATGGAATATTGAAGGGGAGGGAGGGGCTGTGGAATTTCTCTGTGAAAAAGCTTTTCTAAGGTGATGACACAGTGCAGATCGTTTCCACTCACCAATAACCACATCTTTCTGTTTGAATGGAAGACTCCTGTTCAAAAAGGAAAATCTCTTCAGTGTCAGTGAAACGACAAGTGTGTTTCAGTCCAAGTTACCCCCAACTGGGGACACACACGACATTAACGGCCAGTCTAACAGTGGGGAAGGGCTGAGACCTCTTCTGAAAAGCACGATGAACACCACCTTTATCCAAGAAGACACAAAGAGCACAGGCTGCAAACAGAGATCAGACATCAAAGCCTGACCCATCCCCGTGGAGCAGTCCTTGACGGCACAGACCAGACACAAACAAAGACTTGAAGAGTAAAAGTAACTCAGTATTTGACACCGACACCAGTGATGTGGAGTGGAAGAGAACAACCATCTGGCTTCATAGGTAGCAGGAACGAGATCAGGAAATCCAGGAGGAAGGAAAACAGAAAGTGTCTCAAAATGAAAAAAGCTATTGCCAGGCAAAATCGTGACTTTTGAGAACGCCAGAGCGAGAAAAACCTCAGGAAGTCCAGGTAAGAGCCGTGGGTGGCTTTTAGGGATTTTCAGAGACATCACACTTGGAGGGACACAAACATGCAACAAGTGTTCCTGATTACGGGCTCTGCCCCACACGACACGTCCTTGCCCGAGGTGGCCGTGGCTGGTGTGGCAGAAGGGTGCTCTGGCAAGGTGAGGAGCTGCTCCCAGTGAGCTCTGCCCCCAGTGCAGCCCCAGCCTGCCCGCAGGGACCCCCAGCACATCCCCACGGCAGGGTCAGCCTGCCCCAGGCTCCCCAACAACCCCAGGAGATGAGCTGGCACCTTGGGAAGCACAGCCAGCCCCAGGACACCTCTGCAGACCCTCTGAGCTCCAACGGAAGCCACCTCGGGTCAGACACCCAGCAGTGCCCATGCGGCAGTGACCTGACAGCCCAGCATCCACCAGCCCTGGCACACAATTGCAGGCTGGGGGCCATCAGCTGCAACGCTGCCTCACCTCTCAATCAACATCGGGGTGCCGAGCGTTAAACACACCGAAACCAACAGGAGCTAAAATTCCCGTTTCCACAGCAACGCCAGCACTGACACACGGTGCTTCTGCAGCACGTTCCTGCACTGTCAAACCCATCGGCACGTGTGTGCCAGCCCGCAGGGTCACACCGCCCCGAGGACCCTCACTCGACCCCCAAACGCCGCAGTCCTGGCGCTCGAAGTACAGAGCCTGGGCTGCCAAAAACCCAAGGGTGGTCACAGGGCTCAGTGACATCCCTCACCAGTCACCGGCTGCCGTGGTCACCTCACCGCTCGCCTTCAACTCCCTCTCACAGGGGGTTTGGTAGTGGCTTTGCTTCTTGTGTAAGGTGTGGGAATGTGAACCAAGCCCTCCATCCCTGGCAGGGCAGGGACGAGCGGGAGCAGGAGCACAGGGCAGGCAGCCAGCTCGCTGGTATCTGCGTGCACAGAACACGCTCCCGCGGCTCACGGGTACCTGCGCTGCATCCCCTCGAACCGTCTCCCACTGGCGTGAAATGAAGCCAAACAAACCCAGTTAGGAGTAGTTCAGAACTGAACTGACCAGGCTGGAAATAAAATCAGCCTCCAGGACAGTAGCACAAGGGGTCAAAGGCAGATTTTCACAGAGTCAGCAGGATGAGAGAACAACGCCAAGTTTTGGCTAAATCAATTCAAACAAATGTCAGAGGCGTTTCTCTAACAACAGTGTCAATCAGAACACAGCGACTGAAGTCGTGACCGAAATGCTTGAACACGTGTACCTGCTCCAACCCAAATCTCTGACACTATTTAAGGGAAGAGTGGCACAGGTAGGCACACGATATCAGATCTCCACAAGACTCAAACGCACATTAGCTACAAACTTTAACATTAGCTACAAACTTTACCACCCCAACTCTGAGCCAGCCTCCAACAGGGGCTCTCCCAGGATCTTGCATTAAAAGCACATAGGGATATAGTGACAAACGACCTCAGAGGTGACCCCCACCCAGCCTGTAACCACTTGGTACTAGTCTGGTTTACAACATTTGACTTTTAAACAATGACAGCAACTAGTAAAACAAAATGAAAACCTGACTCTGTGGCTTCAGTTCCCATGGCCTCTGGTACAACTGCAGGGTGTCCCTGCAAACACAGCTCCCGCCTCGTCCCCCAGCCCGGCGGGACCTGGCACGTCCAGCAGCGGCAGGACAAGGATATCTGCTGGACAGACCCCACTGCACCCACCTCCATCCCTTCCTGGGCTTCAAGAAGAACACAGCCACCACCCTTGTGGGCACAGCCCAGCCTTAACCTGAGTCAGGTACAAAGGAAATCACACCCTCACATCACAGCAGAAAAATGCAAGAGCTGCTTTATCATGCTAATTAGACCACAGAATGAGAAAGTACCTTCAGGATAAAAGAGGCAACAGGGCAGCACCAACAGGAGAACCCACTTGATAAAAATAATAAATAAAATGGAAAAAAAAAAAA
>NW_010335254.1:0-2545 GCF_000700745.2 Antrostomus carolinensis
CAAGGCCAAGGAGCTGGGAGCCACCGACTGCATCAGCCCTCGAGACTTCAAGAAGCCCGTCCAGGACGTGCTCACTGAGATGACTGGCCATGGCGTGGACTACTCCTTTGAGGCCATCGGGCATGCGGATACCATGGTAGGTGGCGTTTCAGCACGTGTCCTCCCTCTCACCTCATTCACAGGCTCCCGTCACGGCAAAATTCACCCCGGCGGGCAGTTCCTTGCCTGCTGCCTGCACTGCTGGGCACATCTCTGCTCAGAAAGACAGTCCGTTGGCTCTGCCAGAACACGTGTGAGTTTCAGAAGAGGCGCCGAGCTCTCCCGTGTCTGCCGCACAGGGAGCGTGTGCTTTCAGACTGCCAGGGAGGGGGAGATGGCTGCCCAGAAGGAACGCTTTTCTGACAAACTCATCAGCGCGCTCTCTAATTCACCTGCCTGTCCCATCAGATTGCTGCCCTGGCTGCCTGCAATATGAACACTGGTGTCTGTGTGATGGTCGGGCTACCAGCTTCTGGTTCAGTGATTCCCATTGATCCTATGCTTGTGCTGTCCGGGCGTACGTGGAAGGGGACTCTGCTTGGAGGTATGAAACTTACGAAAAGTTTACAGACATTTTCTTCTTTTCCTTTCATGGCATTTTCCAAATCATAGAATCACAGAATGGTTTGGGTTGGAAAGGACTTTTGAAGGTCATCTAGTCAAACCCTTCTACTGTGCGCAGGGGCAACTTTATGAGGTTCCCATAGGCCCAATCCTCAAGCCTGCCAAGGTCCCTCTGGATGTCATCCCTTTCCTCAACCGCATCACTCAGCTTGGTGTAATCTGTAACCTTGCTGAGGGTGCGCTTAACCCCTCTGCCCATGTCACTGATGAAGATATTAAACAGTATTGGTCCCAGTATAGAACCCTGAGGAACACCACTCATTACTTGTTTCCCCTTGGACATTGAGCCATTGACTCTTCAGATGGGGCCATCCAGCCAATTCTGTATCCATATGTCAGTCCACCCGTCAAACCCGTATCTCCAAATTAGTAACAAGAATGTTGTGAGGGAACCATATCAAAGTCCTTACAGAAGTCCAGGTAAATGACATCTATAGCTTTTCCCTTGTCCACTAATGCAGTCACTCCATTGTAGAAGGCTGCTAAGTTAGTCAGGCATGATTTGCCCTTGGTGAGCCATGTCACCTCCCTGTTTCCACATGTTTTGACACATCTTCCATGAGGATCTGTTCCTTGATCTTACCAGGCACAGAGGCAAGGATGACTAGTCAGTAGTTGCCAGGGTCCTTCTTTCATAATTTTTTAAAATGGCTATGAAGTTTCCCTTTGTGCAGTCACTGTCGGCTTTGCCTGACTGCACAACTTTTTAAATGTGATGAAGAATGCTGTGGCAATTACATCAGTCTCAGGACTGCAGGATGTGGCTCACCGGGTCCCATGGACTTATGTATGTTCAGGTTCCTGAGGTGGTCTTGAATCAGATCTTCACTTCCAATGAGAGAGACTTTGTTCCCACAGTCCTTTCCCACTTGAGAGATGTGGGAAGAGAGATCACCACTGAAAACTGGGGCAAAAAATGGTCGAGTACCTCAGCCTTCTCCATGTTGGTTGTCACTAGTGTGTCTGTGGAACAAATAACCTTCAGGACATATGAAAAACTCTCCCCTTGAAAATGGGTTTTCCCATCTGAACAATGTCCTCAGCTGTAGGACAAGAGACACTTTCCCTCATAGTCGTTATTCACTAAGCTCTTGGTCACAAAGAATATTTCAAGCTTGGCAATGTCCCACAAAGCCTCTTTGAGAGGGTTTGCAAGAAAAACACAACTAAAGTGTGTTTCTCCTAAGATAAAGGCACCAGTACTGGTCGCTCAGTCCTGACCCCCATGGCCACACTACCTTACCAAAACAGCTTTTCTCTGGTTACTCACTCTGGGTGCTTTCTCCCATTTCTAGGTTGGAAGGCAAGAGATTCTATCCCCAAACTAGTTTCCAGCTACATGGAGAAGAAATTCAACTTGGACTTGCTGATCACACACACGCTGCCAATCGCTAAAGTGAACGAGGGATTTGAGTTGTTACGTGCAGGAAAAAGGTGAGACCCTGACTAGCAGGAGCCACCCACGACCACCTAAAATTCAAAGAGCCCAAATGCTCTGGCAGGCAGAGCACCCAACACTGACTTCCCAAAAAGCATCCGAGACTTCTGAGGAAGCAGGGCCCAGAGCTGTGGGGTGGGAGGATCTGCCGTAACCTGGAGGGAAGAGCCCACGCCCAGCACAGGGAACCCTCCTGCTCACGGTTCGGAGATCCAGCTCAGCAGAGATCCCGCAGCCCCAGCACTGCACTGAAGCCAGCACAGGCCCTCAGACACCACACCTCAGGGCACTGTGTGACAGCACAGGACAGCACATGGAGAATGAGGACTAAGGGGCACCCTTGGTGACAACAGCATAAAAGCCAAAGGAAGGAAGAACATGTCTTACAGCAGCAGCACAAGAGCTTTGGGGAAGGACAAGGTGCCTTAGCTCCTGAGGGGTTCC
>NW_010335255.1:0-16793 GCF_000700745.2 Antrostomus carolinensis
CGGCTGCTCCCCCTCCGCTGGCTTGTAGTGAGATTTCTCGAGATGGTTAAATAGGTTGGAGATTTGGGGAATGTTTTGTGTGAACAGGTACATTCCGCATGACAGCGGTGCCTTTTAAAGGATAAGGCGATGGAAGCAACATCCTTTCATTATCCTCGTGTGTAAATATGTTTCTACCTTACTTCTGCTTACCTTAGGGCTTGTCAAACAGGTTTGGTTTCCCACCCGCTGAATAGTATAAACCCTAGGGTAGATATTCTGCTCTGCTGTAATTTTTGCCATGGAGGTTACTTGTATCAGTACAAGACACTTAATACCCTAAGCTGGTGAGCTTGCGCACTGCGGACACTGAAGCACAACAAACCCCCAGAACCCCAGCATCCTACAGAAAAAGTTCTGCTGTATTTGTTGACATGTCTATAAGACAAGTTTGAATTCCTACTGATGTGAAAGCTGTAAGAGAATGCCAAATAACAGTCAGCTCTGTCGTAAACTGTTTAACTCTGGAATACCTTTATGAGTATGAGGATGCATAGTGCTTTACATATTATTAGGTTTTGGTGATACTAAACGCAGTGTTACTGACTTCTGTGTGATATATTGTGAGGAGGACTTTTTTTCTTCACCTGTCCTTTCCCCCCTCAGTTTTGCTCATCTGTGAAGGAATGGTTATTTTACCTGGGAGGTACCAAGTGTGTTTCACAGAGAGCAACCCATAAAGTAACACTTGACAAAGTATAACTTCATTGCCACAGTAACTTCTTAGAAGGATTCTTAAAATTTTGTGGACCATGATTATTTTTTCTTGAAGTCAGCTGAAAATACTCTTGTGTTTTCCAGAAGAAGAATAATATTAGAGCTTTTAGAAGACTACTGGTTTGTTGGGTTTTTTGTAGGTTGTTTTTTTTTTTTGGGGGGGGGGGGTTGTTTGTTTGCTGTTTGTTTGGTTTTTTTCTCCTGGAAGTGAGCTGTACTGTTCTTTACTTCTAGTGAGGTTCATGTTTCTTTGAAACATATATCGGTTTGTGTTTTTCAGCTTACCTTCTTTGATGGATATCTGTTTGTTTTGTAAGTTCTCACTGATTTTCTGTGTAGTAAACTGCTCCTGACATACATGGATTGAAGATTTTTTTAATTTCCAAAAGTGGTAATAACCATGTTGCAAATATAACAACTTCAACTACTGAGTTGGAAATATTTATGCGTCACTTAGTGAGTTTTAGTTCTTTTTAAATAAGTTTCCTGTTCATTAAACCTAGGATAATACCACTTCCTCAATATTACTTAGTTGCTACCAGTTTCTTTCTGAAATCAAAGCAAATGTGGGTTGGGTAATACATTGATTACATTTTAAATGGAAACTGCTGTGTTGCAGGTAGAGGAAAACAACCCTCTGCGGTTCCTGAATTCACAGCAGTTGAGGAGCTCGGTTAGTCAGGGTGGCATTTTGCATGCATGCAGTATAAAAGTTGCATCTGATTATTTTATATTTTTTGTCTCCTTAAACTGAGAAGCTTATCCTGCAGTTTGAGAGAACTAATTAGCCTGAGAAAGATTAAGAACCAGTAGCAGTTATGGTAGTAACCTAGTTCCTAAATAGTTTTTCAGCATGACATTTGATTCTTTCCCTTATAGAGGTTTGCCTTTTGTGCTGAAAGTCTGTTTCTCACTACCTTTCTTGTTTCCCCTCTGATCTTGAAAATTTGGGAAGACAAGTTAAGAATCACTTGTCCATCTATTTAAAATGGAAATAGAAGTATTCTTTCTGCTTTTTGTTTTAGTCTTCCAATGTGATGTTTGTGAGCAGGAACTAGAGTTGCTTTGTGCATGGAATGTCACACATCAGGCCCTTTCTAGATGAGGTGCATAGGACAGAGACAAATAGAAACAAAGAAGAGGCCTTCACATTTGTGTCCCTGGGGACCTCTTTTTTTTTTTTTTTTTTTAATTACCTTTTTTCTGAGTTTTATTTCAGTAATTTAATATTTTTCTTTCAATAAATCTCTTCCAGTTGACTAACAAAAATACTGGAAGAGATAATGGTTAGTTTAAAACTAAAACAGCTTCTATATTTTCAAGCTGTGTCTTATTTGAAAGAATTTGGTATTTGTCCTGCTGCACAGTGCAATAAGCTGCACAAGCTCTGCATAATGCTCTGTGTTTAGATGTTTTCTTTTTGTCATCCTGATCAAAGCTTTCGGGTTTTGTGGCTTTTTAAATGTAACACCAAAACTGTCTCATGAAAGCTTGAGGTGAACATAGGCTACAAACTGACAGGGGTAATTTCAAATACTCTGGTAATACGTTCAGCTTGTTCCTGCCCCAAATTCTCTCAGATACAGCTGAAACAGTCTTTGTAGAAAAGAACTAACGAAAATTTACAGGGAAGTTGGTTTCTTTGTGTGCCACTATTAACTGGGCAGTTTGGTAAGGTGATGAGCTTCACAAGACACGAGGTTGATAGATTAATTGTTGTTATGTTATAGGCTGTTCATACAACATCAACGTTCTGTTCCATAATGTTAAAAAAGAGAGGCTTATAAGCTTGATTTTTGGAGGGTGGAGAAGTGGGAGTCGATGTTCTCCGTGTTGTTGTATCATGGTGGTGCAACAGCGTGCAAAGTTTCAGTTGAAAAATCTAAAGGAAATGTATTTTTTCATTTAAATGATTGTACAATGTTGTCTGACACGTTTAATTCTTCTACAGATTAACACTAAAGCCCCACGATGTCCTTGAAACCACGAGTAGTTGACTTTGATGAAACATGGAACAAACTTCTAACAACAATTAAAGCTGTTGTTATGTTGGATTACGTGGAAAGAGCAACGTGGAATGATCGCTTCTCGTATCCTTTAAGTGAAAACCTGACTTAATGTGTTAGTATGATGTGTTTAGCACAGAGTAGGCCTGCGTTATGTAACTGTGGCAGTGGTCTTGATCAGAAGCTCATTGTAGGGTTGTATCAGTTACTAAGCCTGTGGGTCAGTGGATATGTTGAAAGGCATGGGCAGTTTGGCATATTTGAGAAGTATTCTGTGTGAAAATCACCACAGTAATAAAAAGTAAGGCAGTCTGAATTTTACTCACTTTTAGTAGCTTTAATACTTCGCTTATGCTGTCGATGTTCACCAAAGTGCACACATGGAATTTCCCCTGTTCTGATGATGAGTTCTTGTTGTGTGCTGAAGTGTGTGTGTAGCAGGGGAAACACCTAAGACAGAGAATGCACATCTTTAAATTTGGGGGTGCTGGTGAGGTTGTGCTTTTTAAAGGTATCTCCCTTTGTTTGCACTTCCAAGTGTACTGATGACTACCATATTAGACATGTATATAGCAAGGGTTCATAAAAAAACCTTCTTCCTTTCCCTCACTGTTTTTGCCTCTATGCCTGACAGTTAAGCTGTGTTTAAAAATAATTACTCTTCTTAGCTGTGATCATATGGTTCTGCTGTTCAAGTCACAGCTGTACATATATTGTTATAGTGAAACGTTTGCATTTTACAAGTAAAACAGATTTGTAATTTTTTTACAAGATTTAAGTTTCAGTGAACTTCTTTTAAAAGAAGTGTAACTATTCTAACCAGTTATACTGTGCCCTGTCTCTCTGCATTCAGTAGCCATTAGAGTGTGGTGAAGAATTTGAGAATTTTAGGAGGCTTTGTAGCTGTTCTGCAGCAATTTGACTGAGTTTGGTTTAATTACAGGGGGGAAGAATGGTTTAGACTTATTTATTGATTTATTATTGATTTTGATTATTTTTGATTTATATTTATATTTATTGATTTATTATTGATTATTGATTTTAATTATTAATTCTTCTGGATGGAAAAAGAAGCCCTGAGAAGATTCTTATTCTGTGTACAGGAGCTAGACTCTAAAGTCTCTTATCTTTCTGAACACGTTACCATTTCTCAGAATTGCTTTTCCATGTGCTTGTGTTTTGAGTGTGTGCATGTGTATAAATACATAACAGAAAAATGTAGTTGCTCATAGACCTTCTGGAGCCCTGTTCTATGGTACAATAGTCTTTAAGGAGCTCTTTTATTTTAAAACTTTGTAATTGATTTCTGGGGGCATGACTCTTCACCTTGTCTTGGAGTCAGGTTCAAATGACTCCAAAATTTACAGACTTTTTGAATTAATTAGTTGTGCACTTATGTGCTGACAAATTGTGCTGTAGTCATTCTTTCTAAGGAGTTTTTGAGAATTGCATATTTCGGTCTTCCACAAGTGGTTAACTTCTGTAGCTTAAAGCTCTGAACATTTAAACAAGGGAACCTAAAATAGATTTAAAACTAAAATAATAATTGAATGAGATGTTGGATCGATTCCACTTGTCACACTGTTTCACTTAGAACTTCTTATGTGGAGGCCTTGTGCACAAGTCTGTGGTTGATCTTCTTTTGGGATTTACTCCAGTTGGTTTAACATCAGAAAGGGAACACTTATGAATAGCAGACTTGGGAAGCAGTCTTGGAAGAATCATTTGGCATGTGATTCTTAAGACCTTCCTTACTCTTATCTCTTAATTATGTTCATTGGAAAGTGGCACTATTAGCGCCTAATTTGGCACAGAGCCTTTTGGCTTATTCTCTATGGCTGAATGGCCTGAGGAACTTGTGTGACTTGTCTCTTTCTGCTTAAATGTTGATTAGTATTTCTGCTACCTTTAACCAAACTCTGTGTTTTAACAGGAACTGCTTGCTGAGTATTCAGCAACTTGGTGAAACTGATAGGTGTATACAGCTGGTGTGTATCAGTCCAGGTTTTAAACATACAAACAAAACTAAAGTATTAATGATACATTTTAGGAAGAAGTGGCATTTAAAAAATACATCTTCTTGTTGTTTGTTAGCTTTTGTTAGTTCTGCTAAATTCAAGTAATCTGTTTCTGAACATCTACAGGGATTTTAAAGGAAATGTCATATTAACTCTAAAGGTGATAAACTATTTGAACTATGTGTTAATGAAATACATACAGGTTATTTAATTGATTGTAGTACCACCTGATCTTTGTAGTCTATCTATAGTTAAAACAATGGTATGGAAACAAGATACAGCAAAGAATCAGGATTTCAGTCTGCAGCCGTGTATTCTAGGAAGTTTTTGCTTTCTCTTGTGATGCTTGAGACAGCTGAGATCAAATGGTGTGTTGTAGGGGTGAGAGGTTTGTACTGTGCATGTTCCAATTGTAGAAGTAATTTTTGCTTCACTACTTCCCCAGAACTTGTTTGTCTTGAATGTAGTATGTTCTTTGTAACTCTGATGTTAATGTTACTGTTAAACGTAGCTTATATTTAAATATAGCTTATATTTCAAACTTGAAATGCTAGAATGGCAATGAGCTGGGAACCACAACTGTGTAAGAGTTAAAATCTTCTGGAAAAGATGGCTTGAAAGACTGTATGTCACTTTATTTAAACTGTGAGTCATCTTGAGCCACCTTTGACCTTCAGATTTCCTTTCAGGTTCTCTGCAGAAATAGATATTTCTGAAGTTGTTTCATTGTCTGGTAAATGAGTGATAGTTAGGTGTCCCTATCTGAGATATTATTTACAGTAATTTGGATATTATGAAAGTTTTGTATAACTTCTAAGACTTTGCTTCAAACTGTTCAGTAGGCTAGGGAGTGCTCTTCAAGTTAAGAGGCTGATCAAGTTTAATTAGAGAGTGGTAGTTCCTCTGTACTTTGATAACTACCTTTTAGCAGTAGAACTTTTTTGCACGGGTAGAATGTCAGGATCTTCCTGTTGTTGTCTTGGGTTTTCCACCAACCAAATAAATAGGATGAACATTGCCCACGGAGGAAGGTAGTCCTAGCGCAAACAGAATTATTTTAAAAGTATGCAATAGGTCCACCTGCTTTTTTCCATTTTTCTGAAATTTCTCCTTCCTCTAATCCCCCATTTTACAAGGATCCTATGATGAGCCAGACACTTGAACATGTGTCTTTAACATAAGAACCCACCCAAAGAGAAGGAATGGTAAACAAAGTTCATATAATCATGATTCTTTCTGACTATGAGTCCTCGCTCTGAGTTTTGATCCTGTTACAGAGGAAGACCAACAATCAGAGAAATTTTCCAAAAGCTTTACTTCAGTCTTCTGGAGAAGATCTACTAAAAATCTTCTGTTAATACATAGTCTTAACTAGGTGTGTTTTTAAACCTGAGGACAATATTTGTGAGCTTTTATGGCCTTGGATACAGTGTTTTCATGTTGGTTTCCTTAGTTTGGAGTTACTCCGATTTCCCATTGCTGAGTATTGCCTCTCAAATAGCAACTACTGGAGCACTTAAATCTCAAAAGGCTTTTGATGTTCTTGTTTTCAACACAGAGCAAAGGCCTCTAAGTAGCAGTTTGGCTTCAGCTTCCTTTGACCTTTGTCACCCTGCAAAACTGTGTGCTGAACTGAAAGGAGAGATGGCTTTCACCATTAAAAAGAAATTATTGAACAGTAAAGGCTTCTTCCTGATCAGGACAGCAGCACAGAAAAAATGTGCTTTAATTTTATGGAGTAAAATACCAGTGATGATTAATGATTCATCTCTCCCCAAAGGGATTGTGGTTTTTTTGTTCTTGTTGTTTTGGTTTTGTTTTGGGGTTTGTTGTTTGGTTGGAGGTTTCTTGAGATTCACAACATTTTGAGCACTACACTTAAATTTGGATTCTGGACTGAAAGATATAGTTAGGTGAATAAGCTAGTACAAATTGAGCAAGAATGTGAACTTTCTGTAGCAAAGCTGCTCTCCAGTGTGTTTTTGAGGCTAGCAATAGCTCTTTTTTGTAGAAATCCAGAGAAACTTAGTAGAATTTGATGTTGATTTTTATAATTTGGCTGATACAAGAAAACAAGTGAGGTGCCTGTGGAGGTGCTTCTGTGATTAAGCTGTTAGTTAATTAAACTGAGTGTCATATGTCAAGGAGGACTAGTAGATTCATCTTTCTTCATTGGCAAGAAAATTTTACTAGTCTCTAGAATAAGTACAGGCATGTTTGGAAGATGTGAATTTTTACGAAGGAGTACAGATGCTATTTTTGTTCTTAAATAGGTTTCTTACAGCCAAGAAACCTGTTTACAACAGTAGTGGTCATCTGGACTGCTAACTGAAGCCTAGGACACTAGGAGCAGATCTAGGAGGCTAGATCTGCTTTCATCAGATAAGCTGCCATTGTTGTTTTCTTGCACTGTTGTGGTGAAGACTGCCTGTTTCCTTTAACTTCGAAGTAAGTAGTTCTTGTAGGAGAGATCTGTAACAGTTTTGATGATTCAGATAGTGTAGTTGTGGATCTAAAGAGAAAAGTCATGTTCCCTCTGCTCATGAGTAGCTTACAAAGATTTCTAATTCTGGAATTTACTTTCTCAGAAATACCTTATTTACATAGTGGTGAGTCTTGTGATCTGAGTGATATTGAGGATCCATTTGACTATAGACCATCCTTAGACTGACAAAATTTGTTTGGGGGAGTGGGGAATATGTAAAAAACAACTGTTCTTTACAATCTGTTTAAGAAAACTTTTCATTCCTCACTGCTAATTGAATAGTTTGTTTCAATGTTTTATTGATCATAACTTTGTACATTGCTGTGATGTAATGCTGGCTACTGTTAAAAAGCAGTGAATATTGCTTGTTTTGTTTGTTAGCGTTTCCATTTAATGCTTCTTGCCATTCCAAGGAGAATTCTGATACCAGTGAGATAGCTGTACTCAAGATTAGATTCTGAGATTCCACTTGCCAAATAAAGGCTTTTTCCATTTAGTTGTCCTACATCAGTACCTTCTCTGTTTTACGTAGTACTTCTATTTAAAAAAATGGGAAAAACAGTGTGATGAAATCTTGACGGTGTTCTGTAGACCAATACCTCCTTTTACACAAGAATGTGCTTTTTTTGGGTAGACTAGAGGAAAGCAGGTCTCTTGTCTTCTCTTAATGAAAGAGCTTACCTTAAAAAGTAAACTGTACTAAATCACTTTTTCTTGCATCACTGGTTTTATGAAATGCCTAGACTTAGTGGATAAGAATGACATTTTAAAATAGTTTTTGCAGAACTAGTTTATTTCTCACAGTTGTTCACCTGAAGCTTGAATTAATCCTTGCTTGAGTTATTTGAAAGCAAAGTTCTTAATCATAAACTGTTTTCCTGACAAAGTTTCAAGTGACATTTTTTTGGACTTTATATGAACCTTACAAACCAAAGGTGTAGCTGTGCAAGGTAATTCATGACAGAACCACCTTGAGGGGTTTGACTGTTTGCTGCTGCCCATTTAAGTGAGAAAGTAGAACTGTTTTGTGTGGCTGTGATCTAAACAGGATTACTGAAATGGTAATAATGGTTAAAAATAAACCAGAGTTTTTGGATCCACACCAGCATTGTGATTACTTAATTTCCAGTGTCCCAGAATTGTTTTACCTGTGGAGTTGGGAGGTATATGCAGGGGCAGTAAATAGGTTTGGACTTGGGGGAGGAAAACTTGAAGTGGGCTTCACTTCATGTTTGCTCTGCTCCACACTTGGCTGGTCACATTCTTAACCTAATTAGTGCTTCTTTCAGTTATCCAAAAAGTCTCAATTTCACTTTGGCTGCAGATGCAGAGGAAGAATTTTGGATGAAAGCTGATTTTTCACTTAGAGATAATCATTTGTTATTCATAGATGGCAAATAAGTGTTAGAAGCCATGTCAGTGTGAGGCTACAGGAGTTCCAGGCTCTTAGCTCTAAAATTCTCTCACCTTCCACTACTTAAAATTTATTATTGACACTGAAATCTTAGATTCTTCACAAATCAAGACTTACACCAATTTCAGAAAATGATCCATTTTATCATTTGTGCTTGACTGTTAAAAAAAATAAAATCTAAAATGCGTGTGTGTGAGAAAAAAAAGGTTCTGAAAATCTTAATTTTGTTGATAAGGTTTTGCCCTGTAAGCATATACAAACCTTGACTCTGAGTCCAGAGACATTTATGCTTTGTGTGTTGCCTATCCTGAACCTCTTGGAGAGAGACTTTATACTGAGACTAAAATTTTTTTGGAAAATCATGTACGCCATTTGCACAAGGTAACCTTTTTTTTTTTTTTACTAGAAGAAGGGGTTTTGTTTGTTTTGTCTGTGTGAACATAGGCAGATTTTATAAGACTAAATCACAGATGACACCGTTGCAGAGACACAATATATATATATCTCTATATGTCTGGTACATGCAACACATATATCACAAAACATAGTGGAGACAGGTATCAATAGATATCTGTCTATATGCAACAAAAAATAAAGAACTTTTATATAAGCCATAATTGTTGGCTTAAAAAAATAAGCTCTATTCTTTTGAATGCTTATAATCCAACAAAAATGTTTTCATTTTCCAAATGTGCTATAGTTTGTCATTAGCCTTCTGTTACAGCATAAAAGTGTCTACTCTAGTGTCTTAGAAACTGATTGTATGTACTAAAGATAACTTCTGAAATATGTGGGAAATAAAATAACAAAAATGCCCGGGAGAGGAGGAAGGAATGACAAATTACTTATTGTAACAAGTAACAATATTTGTATACCTATATAGCTGTGAATTAACTTCTGTCTCATCAGGTAAGACACCTAATTTAAATGCAATCATGATTCATCATGTTAAATATATAGGATGGATTAACAGTGTCTCCTTCCATTGCAGTAAAAAGAGAAGTAGATTTTGAAAGCATGTCCACCTGTCTTTAGAGTCTGTATAGGGAATAAAGAATTGCAAATGCTGGATAGTACTGCTAAATAGCTTGATGCTATTTTTTTGAGCTTAGATACCTGTGTATTTGACAAGATAGGCTGGATATCTTAATGAATAGTTCCACTGGCTGCTGTGAGGTTACCTCTGACACTTTGGTAGACTAAATCAATTCACTAAACTGGGAGAGAGCTTGGCCAAAAAAGTTCTTCCTCATTTATTTAGTGAGCTGAATGAGCCCACTTAAGATAATTAGGCAGGTGGTGGCACAATAGAAACTGTGGGGAGTAGTGGAAAGCATACATCCGTTTTTAAAATTGGCTCTCCACCTTTTGTCTTTGAAATAGTGTTGGAAAACCTTTGCAAAATTCATACTACGGGGGCTGCAGCGGGAAGCGCTCTCCGTTCTGTTTTGTCTGCTAGCTTTCCTCTTTCATATTATTTTTGCATAGGCTTCTTTGCTGCTTGAGCCAGAGTTTAAAATTATATACTGTAGAGAGAATTATAGTTGAATTCCTAGATCCTCCACAAATCATACTAATTTGTTGAAGTTGTTGAACTTACTCCCTTGAAGTATGAATATATTTTGAGAAGTTCACTACACCAGCCACAGCTTAGATGATAATTTGCTTAAATTCCAAAAGATTTGGACCTAGATTTACAGAACTTAAGACCTGTTTAAGTTTGCACATTTCTGTACTTCATCAAACTTATTTTATTCCAGGATTCTTGGTAAGTATAAGGGCTTGTCTAACCAGTAAAGCATACTGATTTTAAGCAGCTATAGTTAGGCAACTCCTCCAGTGTGTATGTGGCTGCATGAATTTCAAATTGATCTGTGTCAGTGAGGGAATAGTTATGCGAGTTATCCCACCAGTATGATGTCAGAATGCTTATTCAGGCAAGTACTCTATAAAGACAAATATAAAATAACATATTACAGAGATTGTTCTTTTCAAATGCAAAGTAAAACAACTTCAGCTGCCTTACCACAGCTTCATAGTATGAAGATCTGTTAAGTTTTCTGGTCAATGCAACATTGTTATTTTTAGACTGATAAAAGCTTAGATATGGTCTTAATTTTGAATCTATGATTGTTATTCCAAAATGATAATGCTGTTACAACTTTCCATGTGTGTATGCTATGTTCACACTAATTTTAGAACCATGTGTGTCTGTCTTCCTTCACAGAGAGTTCTGGAAGCTGAAGAACAAGTACTGGTTATGTATCACAGATACTGGGAAGAGTATAGCAAAGGAGCAGACTATATGGACTGTTTATACAGGTAAGCTTTGCAAATGAGTTGTTAAACTTTTGAAATTATTACAGCGATCAGCAGCTTAAGTCTAAGAATGTTGCTTAAAGAGAGCAGTAGTTGAATATGCCCCAGGTCAGTTATGGAGAAAATATGTTTATGGTAGCAGAACATGAGAAAAAGAGAATAGTGCTCCAACAGTTTTTTCTGTGCAGTGCTCCTTGGCACTGACGTAATTATCTAAGATGATTCCTACTGTTCTTTCATTACTAATATATTCTACCTCTGTTGTTTCTGATGTTGCAGTGCCAAATATGTTGGTGCTAATCAACCCTGCAGTGACGTAGCTCATAATCCTAGGTGTTCTACAAGGATGGCATGGTACTGAAGTGTCCAGTTGAACCAGCATGGTTTGTTTCAAAGCTTAGCCACGTACCTTGGCAAAAACACAGCTCTCCCTTCTAGAAGAGCTTTTCAGACAAGGCTATGTGCTCTTTGGGCCCTTTCTTTTCAGGTGAATGTTTGAACTGCAGGGATTGGAGAGGGATTGAAACTTCTCCTTGTTTCTTTTCTGAGAACTTGAGAAGCTAATAGACTGTATACAGGCAATCAATTTCACAGGTTTGGGGTTTTTTTGGTAGATTACAACCAAGTCTACAAATAAAAATGCAACTAATTCCTGTTATTTTGATACTTCTGTTTCCTGAATTGCGAGTGTTTCATTGCTTCTAGTGATGGCTTAAGCATATAAAACTGCCCATTCATGAGTTGTTAGAATTGTAACTATATTCAGATGCCTTTGGATTTACTAGGATTTGGATTTTAATTCCACTCTGACTGTAGGTTGAACATCTAGTGTCCATTATGCATATGATAACCAGCAGGTAAATATTACTTATGAGGCACTGCTAATATTGTACTTATTTGATGGTATGATGTGAGGATTTACGAAGCATTTCAAGACCTTTACAACGCGTTAGGAGACGTATTTGTAATCTTGTAGAATCTATTAAATTATCGCTAGCAGACTGGAAACAAATGTGATGGAGTCCATCCTGGGCTTGCAGACTCGTTCCAGGATGTGTCACTGACTTAACTGGAGAGTTGATACAGGGGAAAAAAAAAAATTTCCTATTTAATGTGTATGAATCTCACTGATTCTGCTTTGTGTAACAGTTTTTTTAAGCACTCAAGTGTTTCTGGTCCTAAATCAACAAATGAAAATACTTCTCCAGCAATGTGAACCTGTTTTATTTGTTTTTATTTTTTAAACAAGCTAGGGCATTTTTTCCAGACAGTTATACACAGCAACCAACCTGTACATATAGTGTGAACCTGTTTATTTTGTTTTTATTTTTTAAACAAGCTAGGACATTTTTTCCAGTTATACACAGCAACCAACCTGTACATATATATATATGCTCAACAGAGTGGTATTCCTATATCTGTGAAGCGAAGTTCTTAAACTCTGAAGTTATTTATTTCATGCTAACTCTGCCCATTCCAACTCTTCTTCCTGCTTTGCATATGGTGTTTTGGTCTATTGGAAATAATTTTACCTCAAAGTTGTATCTTCTTTCTTTGTGTTGAAATTCTGAGTTTTGTCATATAATATCTTTTAAAAGTCTCTAAAGGGTATAACTTTGTGAAAGTATGATTTTTTTTTTTCTCTTCAATAATAAAATATACATTGTAATGGGAACTAAAAGACCCTCTTGCATGAAGGCAAGAAATAATTTAATGCTTGATTAGTAGAGTTGTAATGACTTTCATGGATTGGAAGCACTTCATTCATTAAGCGTTATGTCATTTTATTTGGGTTTTGGGTTGTTTTGAGTGAACATTTTGGGTGAAAATACTTCTGAAGACCATAAGAAGATATTCTTTTTTTTATAAAGCAGTTGGAGTCCTTTTCTTACTTGCACTTCTGCTCTCAAAAAAGTACTATAAATTACTTGACTTTGTTGTATCCCAAAGTCTAATTTATAGAACTCTTCCAGCAAGGAAAACTGATTAATCTTTACAGCTAGTAATATTAATGTTATTTTTAGGTAGATTACTTAAAAATTTAAGTAGGCTCACATCTCTGCTTCTTAGTCCTTCTACCTTGGTAGGTGGTATTTGAAATACTACTAAAATATGAGACACTTTACTTTTGAGCAAAATGTATAAAATGCAAGACCAATCATATGACTGACTGTGCAGTCACATATTTGCTTTCTTTGGTGTTGGTTTTGATTTGATTTTTTTCACCCAAACCCCTGGGTGTGTTTTGCTAGGAAAACAAATTTGGATTCAGTTTGAAAACTAAAATCTTATAGATGCTTGATTAAACCAAGGTGATCAAACTGATGGAATAAGGAACGCTTGATGTTAAATAAACTGCTTCGGTTGTTCTTTTTAGTTCTGGTGGTAAACACAGTAGATAAAAACAACGCTGGACATTTGGGCTTATCACTGTCTTGGTGCTGTAACTGTTTACATAGGTAATTGTACTTGTAAAGAACCTGGTTTGTGTACCTTTATTTGAAATAACTGGAGGGTTTTCTTATCCAGCAAATTGAAATTAATGTAAATGATTATTTTTTTAAAAAACAGCTGAAGCTTTAAAACCTGCTCATAATAAAATCCTGCAAACTAAACACACATAGTGCAGCTTTTGCTTTGTTCCGTTTTATCTTTTTTTTTTAAATAGTTGTAATAATACCAGCGTATGAATGTATAGTAATTTTTAGTTCTTGCAGTCTTTAGTTCTTTTGCTAATCTTAGTTCTCTTTCTTTTTGTACTTTCATGTGAGACATCTTCCTTTTCAGGATTAAACTTCAGCCAGTTTTATCATGATAGGAGTAATTAGCATTCTGATTCTAAACATAATAGCAGAGTAACTTGTAATACAGTTCAAACTGATACTAGTTCCAGTCCACTTCTCATTTTTTTTTAATCATTAAGAAGCTGCTGGTCTTAATCTTGCTTACTTATTTTGTAATTTGATAAATGAGGAAGATTTAAACAAACAAGAAGTTCTATCAACACTTGAAACTTAGCCTGTTTTAGTGATTGATTACTCTCCTTCTAAAAAATTTTCCTGTATGTATGCTTGAAATTTTTCATGCTGCAACTTGAGTCCATTGTTTCTTGTCTTTTTTCTGTGCTCCTCTGAGAAGAGTTTATCTTCATCTTATATACGTGTCATGCTCTGTACCCTAGCTATTTCAATGAGCTTTCTCTGGACTCTCTTCCATTTGTCTGAATGTGTTGTATTTGGGTACTCAAAACTGATCATAATATTCCAGGTATGTTCTCACAAGTGCTGAGGGAGCAATCGCCTCTCTCGACTTGCTGGTGCTCTTGCTTACGCAGCCAAGGAGGTGGTTGGTTCACTGTTGGCTCTGCAAGACAAACTGCTAACTTCAGTGTCCACCCGTGAGGAACACTGCTCATAACTGGTCCCTGGATAGATGTAGCACCACTGGTCATACAAGTGCCCATGGAAATTATTGAAAACATTAATTGCTAATTCCTGTTATACAGTAATGTACCCATTTGTAACTTTGTCATGTGGTTGCGTATGCATTATGTAGCTTGCAAAGCAATTTAATTATGCAAGTGGTAGGTTGAAGAAAATCTTAAAAAACAAACTGAATGCTTCTGAAAACTGTAATAATTAGTCCTAGCTGATTAGCTACCTTTTTTTTAATTGCTTCCTATACATCAGAATAGTGAATGATATTGCCACATAGTGTCTTTATCCATTTCTCTATCCGTGGGCACTTGCAGTGGCCTGTGAAAATCGTTAGCAGGGTTTTCTAGTTGCAAATTTCTGAAAGCAATTTCCTCAGCATTTGGTCAGGTTTATTCCTGTATACTGTTCTGCTAGACTTACATGCCATTTCAGGGATCAGTATAGCAGTCTGACTACGTGTGTAAAAGGGGGCAGGGAGAGGGGGGAAGAAGAAGAGTGGTTATTCAAAAGTTTCTTTATTTTTGGAGAGCTTTCAGAGGAGGAAAAAATCTGAATAGAGGCTTTGTTGCTTAAAAAAAGTCTGGTACTTCCAGAAATATGTAAAATCATGTGTGTTTTATGGTGTCGTATCATGGACGGACAAAGACTTAAAGGAGATAAATTCTTTTGGCTTTATCTTGGAGAATGTAAGAAAATAACCAGGAGCTGACTTGAGACAGGTACATTCTTAGGTTTATTACTAATCAAGCTAGATTTCACAATATCTGTTTTACCAACACTATTTATTTCTTATCCAAAAGTGTGTAATTCAAATTACTAAAACAAAATAAAATGTTAAAAGAAAAAATAATACATCTAATCCTTCTGACAAGGCTTTGCTAAGTCTGTCATCCCAAGGACACTGGGCTATTGAGATGTGGAAATATTGCTTCAGGAATGTGGTCACTATGTCTAGAATAGTCATCTGTCGTCTGTGGTTAGAGCATTGTCCTTGCTTAATCTAAAATTACCAAATACGTGGATGTTAACAGGTAACCTGTCCCAATAATTAGCTACCCTTCTAATTGTTAAATTAGTTTTTGCCATTGTTTTTGTTTGTTTGTTTTTCTAAATTCCTTGTAAAATAACTTATCCTTTTATTTTGCTGAATTGACAAGTCCTTTATATCTGAAAAAATTTTGCCCACAAAAATATTGATGTACCACATGTTTTTCTGATATTGTTACTTCAGATGGAACACTGTCTTTCAGTATTTCACTGTAAAGTAGGTACTTGTTTTGAATGAGTCTTGTAACATTCTTCTATATTGCAAACTTTTAAACTATTTTCTGAGTGGAAGCTTGATGGGTGTGTTTTGAGGTTTGGGTACAAAAAGGTACATTGCTTTGCTAATACCATGAAAAGAAACAAATCTCAATGTTCTTACCTTGTTTACTATTTTCTTCATCAGATAGTAAAGCATAATCCTGCACAGGTGTACTCTCAAGTGATTGGGCCTGAGCTGTGTAATCAGGTATTTCAGACTTTCACCTGAAAGTTTTAACTCAATAGTAGCAAGAGTCTGTGGGTAATTGATATTATCAATTCATGCCCAATTCTTGTCTCCACAGTAAGTTACAGATAAATGTTATGAATTATCTTCTAAAAGTAAGAAGTACAGATGAAGTAGTTACTTAAGGTGAAAAATGGTTTCTGACTTCAGTGGAGAAGTTGGTTTGAGGTGATACTGTTTGCACATCCTTTGCAGTTATGTGCTTGTACTTGGTTCTGGAAGTTGATAGTAAAAGTAGGGGAGGAGGAGAGGAAACGTGCTGGTGGACAGCAGGATGACCATGAGCCAGCACTGTGCCCTTGTGGCCAGGAAGGCCAATGGCATCCTGGGGTGCATTAGAAGGGGGGTGGTTAGTAGGTCGAGAGAGGTTCTCCTCCCCCTCTACTCTGCCCTGGTGAGGCCACATCTGGAATATTGTGTCCAGTTCTGGGCCCCACAGTTCAGGAAGGACAGGGAACTGCTGGAGAGAGTCCAGCACAGAGCCACCAAGATGATGAAGGGAGTGGAGCATCTCCCTTATGAGGAAAGGCTGAGGGAGCTGGGGCTCTTTAGCTTGGAGAAGAGGAGACTGAGGGGAGACCTCATTAATGTTTATAAATATGTAAAGGGCGAATGTCATGAGGATGGAGCCAGGCTCTTCTCAGTGATGCCCAACGATAGGACAAGGAGCAATGGGTGTGAGCTGGAACACAGGAGGTTCTGCTTAAACTTGAGAAGGAACTTCTTTACAGTGAGGGTGACAGAGCCCTGGGACAGGCTGCCCAGGGAGGGTGTGGAGTCTCCTTCTCTGGAGACATTCAAGACCC
>NW_010335255.1:16870-34678 GCF_000700745.2 Antrostomus carolinensis
CAATCCCCAACATTCTGTGATTCTGTGATTCTGTGAAACGTGGGCGAATTTAGTTTTGGTTTGGAGGCAGTGTGGTGACACTCTTGCCACAAGTGGTTCTGCCTGCCTGCCTTTTGCCACCTACTTTTTGCTTGAATTAGATGGATCTTTGCAGAGGTACCTGATCTAGGTTCAACTTGTTTGTTTACTTGTGGCTCTATTAGTTTTAAGGTGGATCAGTTGCCTGATCAAGATTTGTTAAGAAAGTGCGTGTTGATGGAAGGGAGAGGGTATGAACGAGGAGAGCATAGGGCTTTCCTTTTTAGCAAGCTTAACAGGAAAAAGCAGAATAGCAGCTGCTGGCGTTCTTCACCTGGAGGGGTTGGAAATATCATCAAGGAGCATACCTGCTTAAGGTTTGTGTTCCAGCTGTTCTGGATATGTGCACAAGTTCTGTGTGAAATGTCGGGCATTTCCAGTTGATGATGGTTATTGATGGTAGCAGAGCAGTTTACAGTACTCTGTAAGACTCTGGAGTGGAAGTAGGTTAGGCCACAGTATTCCAGTTTTTCACCACTGCCCTCTCACAAGTCTTCTTTCTTGGGACTCTGTGGTGTCCTAAATTCTTTCAAGTTCACAGGTTTCCATAGTGTGTTTCTCCTTTTCTTCTCTGCTTGTCATTTTCCTTCCTGACAAAACTGTTCAGACCTCACTAGTCTGGTGCTGCCTCTGCAGCCTGAATTTCTTTAAGTACTTCAGTAAACTGGCTTGCTTTACTCTCTGAAGCTGGGCATCTCAAAACTGCTAGTTAGATCAGAATTCTAAAAAAGAATTCTGAGTTACTTCATTTAAACACTAACATAACAAATACTATAAGTGTAGTTACAAAAATACTATAAATTTTTTCCTAGTTTCCTGGGAAAGTGAAGGACAAAGGTTCAGTTTAAAAATGTTACTGTTTTTCTTTTCAGGGAATGCTGAGAATCAAGAGAGTTGTTTTATCAGGTTTTGCACAAAAACCATTTTATATTCTTCATAAAAATTAAGCATACAATAGTAAATACTACATACTAAAATAAATAAAAAAAAGCATTTATAACTTTTCTTCTTTATAACTGTTAATTAGAATAATTTCTGCAAATTCTTCTCTTATCTTTAAAATTTGTAATACAACTGTTTGGTAGTTATCATGACCTGAGTAAGGCTTCATAACTGACAAAAATTAGCCCTGTAAAAATTGACACTATTTTTGTGGTTTAGTCTGAGAGAAATGCAAAATAATAAACAGTACAGGTAGAAGAAAATACGTTTTACTTAAAAATATTCGATACTCGGGAACTTTTTTTCTATCATAAAAAATAAACTTATCACTCTAATATTAGTCAACTGTTCAGAATGCAGCAGTTATTTTGCATATACATGTATGAGTAATATGGCAGTGTATGTTGAAAGGTTGGATTCCTACACAAGTATGTTGCAAACCAAGAAAATGCTGATAGTGATATATCAGGCCACTGTTTAATATCTCAATGGCTAATGCTGTACTGTTTTAATATAGTGTAAGGTCTTTTAAATTGAAGTAATTTATATTTTAAGAATTTTCTACAGATAGCAATGGCATTGGTTAAATGAAATTATCTTTTGCGATGTGGAAGATATTCCACAATTCCAAATTTATTTAAAAAAAACCTACTTAACATTTGCCTGTTTTGATTAGATTGTCTTTATTTCTATAGGTACCTCAACACACAGTTTATTAAGAAGAACAAATTGACTGAAGCTGATCTTCAGTATGGTTACGGCGGGGTGGATATGAATGAACCATTGATGGAAATAGGAGAGGTAGGTATCTCTGAAAGTGGGAGTGAATATAAACTGTATTTGGAAGTGCTACAAGTTCAGCTTTGTCCTTTTAAATTTTGACATTTCTGTGTCACAGAGTCCAAATAGTTAAATATAGTAGACGATGTAAGCACTGAACCCTTTATAAAATGAGATTACATTTTTGATGTAGAAAAATATTATAATAACTGGGGGTGGGGAGCAAATATGAAAACTATTGGAGAACTTCAGTTTAAAGTGTGATAATAGATACCACTTTGCAAAAAATCAGTTTATTCAGTGACACTACTATCCAGAAAATATTTTGAAGAAGCAGTGCTTTTGTTTTTGGAAACCCTTGAAATACTACTTCTAGGCTTCTTTTTCTTGATGTCACAAAGTGTAACAGATTTTTTTGAGATTAGTCTTCTGTGCATCTTATTTTCTAATGCAAGCTGCTTTGTGCTTCTATTATAGCAGCTCAAAGTGATTTTGAAAGAGAAAGTAGACATGTGCACAGAAGTATAATGTATGGAAGGCTTATCTTTAAAGAAGTAATTTGAGACAAGCACAAGAGTGTTGACACAGTCACTAATATAAGTTGGAGAGGCTAAGTAATTCTTAAAAACCTATAAAATGAAAACAATTGTCAGTGGTAGGACTATGTTCTGAGATCCATCTGGTGCATTTCAGCTGTGCAAAAGTGATGTATATATTGTTTCTATCACTTTGTGGCTACTTTTACCATGAAATATAAGAAAGTAAAATGAAAAGACAATTTTACAGTTAAAAAAAATCTTTCAAATTTTTCAAAACGAAATGTTTCAATATGTCTTTAAGAAGATTTTGAAAACACCTTTTCAGTCTAAATCAGAACAAAACCACAATGCTGAATACAGTTGAGTAGAAACTTTTCTTTTGAATGCTTGTCTGTGTATCTTTTTGGTTTGTGTCTGTATGTATACACACTACTAACTGGAGAATTAATTTTTATTAATTTGTCTTTTTCTCTAAAAGGGAAGTGAATGCTTCTTTTTTGATTTGGAAAGCTAGAGAAAATGCTGTTTGTTTTGTTTGGTTTTTTTTTCTCCCCCTTAATATCAGAACATGACCTGTCAGTGATTACTGTTCTAGCTCTTTGACTTCATTGTTTTAAAGTATGAGATCTCATCTGCCTTTAGTTAAGAGTAAGGAGAGATTGTAATGCATGAAAAAGCATCTTCTGTGCTTCTGACCTAGCTGATGAAGACGACACTGCCAGTTGAAATTGCTAATCCTCTGACAGGTTAGGGATGGGTTGAAAAAACCACCAGAAACATGATATACTTTTAAGTCAAGGCAATTCAGGAAATCAAATTCTTCTTTTGTCTACCTGTGCTGTCTGCAAGGGTTGCTAATCAGTGGCATCTGTGAAGGCTTATTAGATCTTGGAAGTGCATTGCTGCATTCTTTGTCATATCTTTAAAATGACATAAATGTTATTCCTTTATTTCCTGAGACTGAGATTTAGCTGAGTCTGTTCCCATGAATGTCAGAGGGAATCCTTAGCTCTGTGTGAATGACTATTAGTTCAGCTGCTTTGGGGGCTGGGAATAGGTCTTGGCTTGTTCTTGGGGCTGGGTGATGCTGATGTATTAATGAGTTCTCCCCCGTGTATTAATGAATTCTCCCCCCAGTTTCAGTGTGGTACTCCATTCTGAGGTATCACCCAAAGGATGGTAGTGCCAACTTCTGTCCATAGCTTTCTGCCCTAGGACATGTTTACCAAAGAAGAACACAGCACACCTGATAGTTCAGCTTTTTTGCGTATTCTGTTTTCCTCACATTTATGGAATCATAATTGGGGTGGAAGAACAATGATGCACACTTTTCTCTAAGCTTCCCAGCAGTTGTTCTTAGGATGGTACATTCCTAGATCATCTTTTGGGCGGGTTATGGGGAGGGTCAAGATTCTTAAACTGTAGCTGGCAGCCTTTGGTTTTTGATGAAGATGTTCAGATGATGATGTCTGGAATTCTACTAATGAGTTTTTCATTATCTCACTCCTCAAAACTTATTCCATTTCCCTTTATCAAATACTGTCTTCATTGTCTGTAATAGTGGAAGGTAAGTTTTGGATCTTGAGGCAGTGAAGTTAATCTCTGTTCATTACTGGTGCAGGATTAGATTTATGGCAGTTACTCCTTTGCCCTAAAAAGGAATGGAAACTTGAGTCCTACCCTCAAGTGGTTTTTAATACATTGAGTTGCAGCACTGTTTTTTGGTGAATTATTTGCCCCCAAAAAAAAGTAAATAATTTATATTTCTTGACCTACAAGGCACTCACCAAATTTATCAGGTCTTTGTTTTGAAAGCATTTTCTCTTTCATTATGGTTCCTGTTTAGGAGTCTAGCTTTTATTCTTTGGATTGCACTAGGGGCTTTGACTAAAGTTTTTATTTCAGTGGTTTATCACTTCAGAATGGAAGGAATTATCATTTATCTCTTTTTAGATGACTGAGATGATCAGTCCTTTATCTACCCAAGAGCAAACATGCTTATTTTATGTATAATTCTCTTCGGTCTCAGTATGAAGTTACAGAAATAATGCCCAGTATTTGTAGAATCAGAACTGTATGCTCTGTGTACTGAAGTTTCTGTCTCAACATCACTCCTGTGTGCTAATGAAAGTTGGAGGGCTTTTCAGTAATCTTAAACAAGTACATGCTTGCTTAGTTCTTCTGAGGTGTGTAACAGTAGGTACATACAAGAGACCAGAGTGCGTATGTGATGTGTATGGGCATGGCTTCAAACAGTTTATCATCCTGATAAGTGTTCCAGACATTCAGTAATTGTTATACTAGGAAAAATACAGGATGAGATCACTTGATGAAAGTAGTCTGCCAGTGCTTGCAAGAGATTATTTTTTTTCTGTCTGTATGTTATGAATGCATGGTGAAGGATACTGCTTTTCTGAGTTGAACTCCTATCATAATTTCAGACTTTATGGGAGCCATGAGCTAGGAGGTAGTTAAGATATGCTTTCTGTTTTTTTCTTCCTTCATAGGGCAACAGATTCTGGAAAATGGAGGACACTGCTATGTTCTGTATTGTCAGTCTAGGTGGAAAAGTAAGATCAGTCCCTCTCTTCAAGGAGAAAAAAGTCTCTTGAACTAATACATCAGGTTGCTGGATTGACCTGTCTGTAGTTTGCTTGACAAGAACATTCCAACAGGCAGCTTGAAGCTCTTTCAGATTGGTAGATCATATGTGAGAGGGACCATGCTAGAGACTGCATTTCAGAGACCACATTGCAGAACAGAGTTAACTTTCACCTCATACTCACAAAGTGTGTCACTCTTTTTCTTTTTTTCCTCTCTCCAGAGCTAGCTTCTATCAGCATTCTCTGCTGGATGAGTTCCTGGTGTCTTAGGGAAACAGTTTATTAATTATTATTATTATTAACTATTCTAGTACTATGCTCCACAAGGCAAGACGATGAAAATAACTCCTGGCATATCTTTGATTTCAAAACATTATCATTTCTTTGCTTTTGATTTATAAGCAAACCTTTACCTCTTCTTTGAACCTGCTTATGATGCATTTGGGTTGGCTTTACCTCCCAGGCTTCCATACCCTGTAATACAGCACAGGTTCTGGATAGCTGTGACAGACAGGTCAAGTCCATTTGTCTGCTCTTGAAAAGGAAGATTTATTTCACAAAGTGGATCAGATCAAGAGCTAAGTACCTACTTTCAGTTAAGACATAACTGATCAATATTAATTTTTACAGCTAAGGATCTGTTGTGTCAAAGCTTTCTTAGTAGCAGTATTCCCTCTGTCCTCACTGATTTTTGGCATTTCATTTTTTTCCCAGTCTACTACTCGCTGGTAGGTGTTTTTAGAGGTCTCAAATGTGTGTGGTTGCACCCCCCATGTGAGGGATCACATTGTTCTTTTTGGAGTTTAAATCTGATTTTGATTTACATGTAAAAACTCCTTTGAACGATTGTAGTTGTTTTTCTAAAAATGTTATATTTTGGGAGCAATTATTTCACCCATAAGAGTTTGAGATATTTGAATCCATTTTACTGATTCCTCTAATGATAAATTAATATCCCTAATATGAAGATGATTTTAATTCCATTTAAATCAAATATTATCTTGCCAGTGACCTTGCCTAAGCTGTATACATATTAGCTTGGAGATGCTCTCTGTGTGTTGGATATAAGGGTTCTGTATCTTTGACTCTAAACTCTGAAAAATTGACCAAGAGATATTCCCTTTTCTCAGCTGAGGCTAATTTTGCTATCATTTTTAGAAATACTGGTGTATGTACACTTTCAAACACTTGAGGCAGAAAAGCATGTTACTTACCTATTACTGTACAAATGGGTTTTTTATATGTAGACTCAAAACTTACCCTCGTAACCAACTTGCTTAGGGTCCTTATATGCGTTTGCATTCTTGATAGAGTAGAACCAAGGAATAAATATGTAGGAAGCATTCAGACTGGGATCCATGCATTCAGACAGTGTCTGCCTAGAAATTCTATGTCTGACAATGCTAGCCTACAAATTTGTGTGATTTTCATCCGAATGCAGTCAGATGTTCTAGAAGAAAAATGATAAAATATTAATATATTGAAAAATTGAGGACGTACTAACAAAAGAATTTTAAAAGGAGAAAGAAGGTATCTAACAATTTAATTTTTAAAATCCTAAAGAGGGAGTTGCATCATCATTGGTTTTGTGATTTATTTTATTTTTTTTTTTATTGATGTAAACTTGTGTTGTATCCTGACAGCTAGCTCTTGATATGTGGAGAAAATTAATGATTGAACCACTGCAGGCCATCCTTATTCGGATGCTCCTTCGAGAAATAAAAAAGTGAGTGCTTGATTATTTTCTGCTTTTACACAATGTGGGGGTATTGCACATTTTTACTTTGGAAAGTCTGGGGACTTTGACCAAATTCTTTTATGGTTTTTTTTGAAGGTAGCTTCTTACTTGATGTTGATGTTCTATCAGCTTTTCTCATTGTAGCTACATATTTGTGGTTTTCATGTGTAGAAAAAGACTTTCAAGAGAAAACAGTTGATTCACTGTAACCTGAGGGTAGTGATCTTTTCTGTTTCAGCAGCGCTTCTTATCAGTGGGATTGGGGAGTTAGGATAGTTCTCCATAGGTTAGGTCCCATAGGATGCCTTTCACCTTTTTCTTCACCTGATGTCTGCTGTGCTGTCAGTAAATGTAAGGACCAGGACTCAACACAAGGATTTGCTGAAACCAAAAAAGCTATGTTGCTTTGCATGGGACCCAAATCAATTCTTGCTTATCTGGCAGGAAAGCTAAACTTCTGGGTTTCTGTTGTTCAGATGAATGACTTCACTTAACATTCTTAGTGCTATACTTGAATGAAGTGGAAATAATTATTTTTTTGCACTTTGAGGGAATTTATTATTTTATTTCTGAATATCTTTGTTACTTTTAAACAAAGATCCTGGTAGTTACAGGACTTGGGGCTTTTAAGTTTTGATTTAAAACCTTTATACTATTTAATTCCTAAAGGATCTTTTTATTTATGAATAAACAGAAATTTTGAAATATACTGCAGACCTTGTGTGTAGTTGTAAGTTCCATCAGTTTCTACACTTTCACTGCCGTTTAGGGTATCTCTGGAGTTGCCTAATAACTGGGATTTTCTTTAAGTGATTGCATGGCTGACTTGAGTGACCAGGCTAGTGTAGGTAAACTGAGAGAGTGAAGTATTTTGGCTGATTGAGGTGCCTTGGACATGCACTTGGTCAGCCAAAAAGCTGTGTTTATAAGACAATAAAAAAAATAGTTTTAATATTATAATTTTATTTTTCCTTTCTGAATTAAATTTTTGACAACTAAGTAACTGATATGTTGTCCCTCTGAGATGGTATTTCTGAAGCCAGGAAGTATTTATTTGCTTTCAGTTGTTGAACCATGGTTCCTTTGTAACCAGTGCTAATACTGCTTTATCCATATGTTTACTGTAACCATTTATTTCTACTAAATTAAGATTCCCTAATTCACGGTGAAGAAAATTCTGTGTTGTTACATTAAGCACAGTGACACTGAAGACTCGTTTTAGTCAATCTGTGTATTTCACTGGCGGGTGGGAATGGAAATCTGTTCAAACCTTTTTCAGCAGACATCTGATGCCTCTTAAAAGTTACGGTATGTATTTACCTTGAGGCTGACTGCAGAACTCACAGGGGTATTTAGATCAAGACTGTCACTGTCTCTATGGGGCGTTAGATCTTCAGGCTGTAACAAGTTGACGTTACTTGTTATTAAACTATTTGAGAAGTTTTAAATAAAACTTGAGTCATTGTCTCTAATGGTTTGGTCTGTATTTTTTTCCCTCTTCCTTATTAAGGATTCTTCTGTGTGATGTCAGAGAATTTAGTTCAACTCTGTTTTTCAAAATATACATCTACCAATTCATGTAAAGTTTGTTCTAGCCACTTTGTGATCTGCATATCATGTAATAAGAGAGAACTCATTGTAATTGTTCTTCCTGATATTGTGAAATGTAGCGCTTACTATGGGTATTCTGAGGATGGCCTTTGCATGTATCTATAGACTTGTTGTCGTTCTTTTGTTATGATGCCAACTGTTAAATGTCTTTTAAAATTATGTTCAGCAATTCAGGGATTAAACAATGTCTTTGAAGAAATGGATATCAAGAAGTTACATCTTTCAGAGGTGCAAGAATATGCATGGGAAGCTTATCTAAAAAATTTAATAAAATTACTAATATATGTATATACTTAGAAACTTCTGTATTAAATGCTTTCATAAGTGTAGTACTTAAATGTGTGTATGGTTCAATTTATTAAAATGTTTTACAAAAACTAAAATTTAATTAGGTGGGACAGTTGAACTTCTTAAAACTAGAAGATTTTGCATAGTATACAACGATAGGTGGAGTTGAAAACCAACATTGTAGTCAACTGGTTACATATAAATGTTTATTACTGTATTGGAAAATGTAGGAGGAGCAGATTTTGCTCTCAGGTTTCGTTTTATCAATGTATTTAACTAGAATCTTAAAAAGGCTTCTGACTAAAATCTTGAGCACATCTACTTTTTAGAAACTATAAACTTGTGCAATACACTGTACATTAAAATTAACAATAAACTTTTTTGACACATGAAAAATAAAGAAATACAGGTAGTGACTTGTGGTTCAGCTGAACAAGATGGCTAAACTGATCTAAACTAAGAGTTTGCTGATGCCAAAAATGAGCAGGCTGTGCTCTCCTACCTTTCTTGTGCTGAAGTTGGTGCTCATCTAGTCCCTTAGTGAATCAACTCAGCTGCTAATATGACAGAAAACCATCTTGCCTAATGTTTTTCCACATTGGCATGATGAGTCAGTTCAGCAAAGAATTAGGTGAGTGCCAAAGCAGTGCAAGAGAGAGAGAGCCCTGTGACTGAGCAAAAGGGAGCAGGATCAGCCCCCTTGAACAGCAAAGAACTGTTAAATCACTTAAGCCTGTCTTGTCTGACTGCACTCAATATAGAGTTTTGAATATAACACACTTTCTTCCCCCTCCCTCTAGCCCAAGCACTCCTCCTACAAGGCAAGCTGAATATCAACTTACGCATTTTTGTTTCAACACAACAGGAAGCCGACAAGATCTCGAATTGTGAGAAAATTCATCTATGAAATTCTTAAACAGAAATAATTTGGAAATTATTCAGGTGCTATCTCAAATGACAGTGTGATTAGTACAGACTAACCAGGAGAGGCTTCTCTACTAAAGATAACTAACACTTTCTAACTAACTGAACCTATTCCTGTCTAAGCTGATACATTATTTATTCCATTTGTTCGAAAGGAAAGCTGTTGGAAGTTCATAACTCTTTAAAAAGTGTTTGAAATAGGTGCTTCTACTTCACAGTGAATTCTGTAGTTAATTAGTCTCAACAGGCCATTGGCAATTCTTTTGAATGATGGAATCTTATTTTAATGAATACAGTGTTTATTATTGTACCTTAAACATGTTCTGTGTGGCTGTAGCAGTACACTGTACGATACATGTAAAACACTGTTAGCTTTGGTCTTGAG
Organism: Antrostomus carolinensis; assembly: GCF_000700745.2. NCBI lineage: Eukaryota > Metazoa > Chordata > Aves > Caprimulgiformes > Caprimulgidae > Antrostomus > Antrostomus carolinensis. The sequence continues at coordinate 26,759 of NW_010335255.1, forward strand.
AGGAACAAGGTGGAGTTAATATAAAACAGCACAACATCCTTGAGCTTGTGTTTTGTAGTTTTCTCTATTTCTTTTGAAAACAGAGACTTAGCAGCAGCAGAATTAGTGGAACTAGTGTTTCTAGTGCTATATCTTTTTGTTCAGATTCCCCGCCAAGCATCATCATTCCCTCTACCCTCCCAAGATGTCCTGTGACACCCCTGCTTCAGACTGTGCTGTAGCCACTCTGTAGCTGTATATATCCATATTGTTTGCTGACTACTGCCAAGAAGGAAAATATGAACAGACTTCCACCTTGGTAGGGTCATCAGCGTGTCTCATTTTAATTTGGCAGATACCCTTATTACTATAACTTTCATTAAAATAATCCCTCTGAAACTTCTGTCAAGTTTTTTTGAAACTAGCCATTTGCGTTACAAATTCTTGGGAGGACAGTGCCATTGGTGTAAATAAAAACCTGAATGTGCTGCCAAAGTGGAAAGAATGATAGTTTTGTGACATATGCTATTTATCTTGGAAATAGTGTAGCTTTTAGATAGGTTCATGGTAAAGTTCATAACATAAACATCAATAAATTGTGTGACAACTTTGCTGTAAATGTGTAATGCTTACCCACTGAAGAAACCTACGTTAAGCTACTAAAAATTCTGTGAGTGAAAAAAATGGAGTGTGTGGGCATCTGTTTAAAAAAAAAAAAAGTCTGGCAGGTGTTACAAACTTGTCATTTGATTGGCAACCACATCTTCACTACTTTTGTATTCAGAAGTGGATTAAACTCTTTCTCTTTGTTGTGTACTACCAGCTACCCAAAAGGCAGGCAAGGCCGGTTCCATGTTGTGTTCCTTTTCGTCTATTGTGCCTTCTGGCCTCTGCTTCGAAAGCCTGTCTGCTCCTTTGCAGCTCTTCTGTGGAGCATCTGCCTCCTGTACTTTCACAGCTTTTTCCTCATGGTACACTGACCTTTGAATCCCCTGGGCATGACCTTTGCTGCCCCTTCTCCTCCTGCATCTGTGTGGGCTAAGGTCTGTGAAGTGGCCTGTCAATGGAGCAGAGAGGAGCTGAGTCTTCACCTGTTACTACAGTAATGTGTCTTGTGTTTGTGTTGTCAGTATCTTTCCAGGTCCAGAACCCCATGTGCCAGAGGCAGACTGGACTGTCTCTTGACAGAGCCCTGCTTTGTAATACACTTAACTTTTAGTTATGTAGCTTCCTGCACCCCATGACATGGTGCTATGTTCACCAGCTGCGTGCATCCTGCAGCTTACCATGGTCCTGGGCCCCTCTGGAGTGGAGCTGGGTCCAGGCCCTGGTCTGGTGTCGTACTTCTTCCTTTCTGTGACATGATGCTGCCTCTGCCATCATATAGCCAGACACAGGAGAGGGACACTGGCAAGAATGCAGGGCGTGATTACATGTACCCAAACGCAGATTTATTCCTATGGTTCAGCTACAAGAACCAGTGGAAACCTTCCTGTCCCCCAGGGAAAAGAAAAAATTACACCATCACTTCTGGAGTAGCTACCCATTAGGTCAGCTCCCTTGTAACAGGTCACCAAGCTGCATAAACCATACAGTGACTGCTTGTAGCTATTTCTTTCCACCCATCATGAGCATAAGCTTTCAGATCTTAGGATGCAGTAGTATTTAAAAGCAATACACATAATTAACAGTGTTATGAACATAAGAATATGGTCTGGTGTACGTAATATGATGATTGCTGGTGTGGCTGCCTTGGTAAATCCCCCCATCTCATAGGAGTCCTGGAGTTTTTATTAAATCCAAACCAATATGAATGAAATTAGCAAAATTATTTCTCCCCCTTTCCACCCCAGCCTAAATGGGTGTATGGTAATGTTTGGGTTTTAAGTATTTTTACTGTTTTTACTTAATTTTTTTTCCCTTTTAATTATTATTTTTTTTTTTAATCACACATGTGAGTGATTCTCCTGTGCTAACGTAAGTTTATAGGAAAACTCATTTTGTCTTTTCAGTGCAGTCTGGGTAAAGAAGGTGTTCTCATTTTGTATACATGTATATATGAATACATATGTATTTAAAAAAGAAAAACCTTGGAAATTACAACTGCTGATGCTTAAGTGTACATATACTTTTATAAATCACATCTTAGTCCTATTTAACACCTTAGGAATTAAGAAATATTTTTTACTTCTTTGTAAATTCTATGTGAAAGGTGGTCTTTTTAATAACAGTTCATGTTTAAAAGTCTCTGCTGCTCTGAGTGTGTGTCTGTTATTTCCAGTCTTTGCAAAGGAGTGAGCACTAATGTTTTTAGCATGCAAAACACTTGTTTTCATTACTTTTATTTTCAACTGAATGGGACTAAAGATAGGATTTTTCTTCACTTTTTTTTGTTTTGGCAGGGGCAGGAGTGTGAGGGTAGTCTATTTGATAAAGGCTACAGATACGCAATGGAACTTACTGTAACTTAGAGTACTTCCTTAGAGTCTGTAATTTGGAATAGTTATATCCTTAGCGAACATGGAAATTTCATAACCTGCAAATGCCTGAATAGTTAATGAATTGCTATCTCAACAATTTTAATGTATAGAAGAGAAAGAAGAGTGCATTTTTATTTTAAGATTAATCTTCAATTTTGCCAATCTAAGCAGAGGAATTTACTGAAAAATGTTTCCCTCCAGTATTATTTCATTCAACTATCAGATGAGTTACACTAAATACCTATATTCTCATGGAATGTTTGCTTTGCCTATTTCAGTGATCGCTGTGGAGAAGACCCAAACCAGAAAGTAATCCATGGGGTTATTAACTCCTTTGTTCATGTTGAACAGTATAAGAAAAAATTCCCCCTAAAGGTAGATACACACTTCTGATTTATGTTTTTAATTTTGAATGTTAATCTAGTATATGTATTATTTGTCCTTTAAAAAAATTTTCCTTTTAGTTTTATCAGGAAATTTTTGAGTGTCCTTTTCTGAATGAAACAGGGGAGTATTATAAACAAGAAGCTTCAAATTTATTGCAAGAGTCAAATTGCTCACAATACATGGAGAAGGTAAGGGATTCTTCAGTACACATGCAATAACTAAAATCTAATACTATCAATTTAATGATGATGCATGTTTTCCTGTACAGTTCCCATAGCTGTTCTTTATTGTATGCTTCATGCAGTGTAAACTATGCTTTTTCGTGGCACGGTTAATCTGAATATAAACAACAAATCTTGCCTATGGATGGACTGTCAGCTGATAAAACGTACATATGGTTGATCAGTATTGGTTCCTCACTTCCTTATTTTCCTGCTGTTTGTAGTAGCATAAGGTGAGAGTTTTGGTAGTATAATGGTTAGGGAAGACTATTATGGTAGAGTTGTTACAGGGCATTATTAAAAATTACACACTCAGAGTTTTGCTTTGTGGTTTATGAGGTCAGGTTGTGGTTAAATTACTTGTAATTCTTAGACCTTGCTTGAGAAAGCAAAGGATTAATAGAAGACTGGCAGTCAGTCCTTGGTACCATACTGTCCACACTAGCAAGAGAGAAGAGTCGAGGAGAAGGTTGTGAATTGCTTTTAACCATAAGGAGCATAAGCTAATAGTTGTACACCTGAGGTGAAATTCAGAGGCAGACTAAGACTTCAGTTAAACCAAATAAATGCAGATTTATTTTGTCTATCATTACCAGTCTGCATCTGCTCTACTCTCCCTAGGCTTCCCTCATATTCACTGGATATAAGTACTTTTATGTCAGTATTCGTATGAGTTATGATAATGCCTACACTTCCTTCATTGAAGTTATAAAGAGAGTTTTTATTAATGGCTCAGGTGTACACCTATACCTTTTGAGCAGATGTTTACATACAAGCAAATGCATTTGGAACAGAAAAGTGATTCTTACGGTCTTATAATCAGGTATTGTGATAAAACTTTCTCAGAAGGAATAAGTGTAGTAGGAGAAATTGGGGAAGACTAGTCACAAAGTTGAAGGGAAGAAGAAATTTTGAGAACTATCAAGTGAAACATCTAGTAGTGACTAAGCCTAATCAGTACTCAAGAGTGGAAGGTTATATTAAGTCAGTAATAGGCTGATTCAAAAGAGAAAATTTAATTTTTCAGCATGCTAGGCAAGTTATTCTTTCTTACCTATTTGTGTACTTCATTCTACATACATATAATGTTGTATATTCATGGTTCTATATTGGTTGTTAGTATTTCATCAGCTCTCAGTTTAAAAACTTGTCTGTAGGTTTTAGGTAGATTAAAAGATGAAGAAATGCGATGTCGGAAATACTTGCATCCCAGCTCATATGGCAAAGTAATTCATGAATGCCAACAGAGAATGGTAGCTGATCACTTGCAGTTTCTACATGCAGAATGTCACAATATTATCAGACAAGAAAAAAGAAGTGGTAAGTCTCAATGGTCACAAAAAGCATGAAATTTTTTGTTTTATTTATTTAGCATTGCAATTTACTATCTTTACTCAGTGACCTTCTATGCTCTTTGAAGCATTTTCAGCTAATACATGTTACTTACCTAGAAAGCCCAAATAAATCCTGAATGACATTTTTCTTCTACCATGTAATTCATTATCGTTCTTCCAAATATATAGTCAAAACGTTCTTTTTACTGTTAACAACCCTTTCAGCAAATACTCTTTCTCTTTCCTTGTCTTAGTCGGCTTAAAAACACACTGAAGTCCTGTGTCCTGTAGAACTGATCATACTTTATGCTTGTGTTTTCATTTGTAAACCAATGGCTCTGTCTTTACAGATTTCTTCATCATCATTTGACAGGTCAGGATTATAAAATATTTTGGCTTCTTTTCATAGCCACTTTTTATTGTCCTGAATCTTTTGTGACCTCTCTTCCCAAATCCTTTTTACAGAAGCAGATGCTCTTGTAGTTATATTCCCTGCCTGACTAAAAAAATTATGCTTCCTGATGACTACATACCTCCTACCCTTGAAAGAATGCTTATTCTTGCATGGAAGATGGTATCTCTTATGTGAAACAAATTGTTTTTCACAGTCACATTCAAACTGTATGTAATAATAGGGTTCAGTCTCCAGAGAGTTTTGCAAAATTGATCAGAGCTTGTATTTTTTTTTCTTCAAAACAAACAAACAAACAAATATCATAAAAATTACAGTTCCTTATTTACATCTTTTCTAACCTGAGAAAAATTTCAAACCATCACTGCAGGAAAATGAAAAGTCAAGAAGATACCTAAACTGATTTTAGTCAGCTACTGCTAAGAGAGATTTAGGGAAGCCAAGGATTAAAATACACTGGCACAATAGTTTTCCATAGTAGCCCACCTCTCCTCTTGGAGTCTTTCTTAAGTAACCAGTATTGGAAGAGTGAGGTAGTCACAGTGGCAGTACTCAATAAATACTGATATTAGTCCTACTTTTTCCTTTTTTTTTTCTTTTGTCAGTGATCCAGTGTATGTTAATTTTTATTTTTTTTTTCTAAAACAGTTGGTCTTGTTTCAGTCTTTGAAAAGTTTTGTGTGAAATTATGATACTAAATTAAGTATTTCTTTTTAGTGTTTCTAAGCATATTCTATAAAACTTTATCTCTGTTACAGACATGGCAAATATGTATACTCTACTTCGTGCTGTGTCAAGTGGTTTACCTCATATGATTCAGGAACTACAAAACCATATCCATGATGAGGGCCTTAGAGCAACCAGCAATCTTTCTCAGGAAAATGTGAGTTTCCTCAGGCAGCTGAAACTACCTATTTGATTAACATTCCTGATGAAATGTTTACCCTTTTCTTTTTAGTCTATTCTTTTTTTTTTTTAATTTTGTATATATGAAATTGGTTTGGAACATTATGGATAAATTGTAACTTCTAATCAGCACGCTTAGCTGTGCAACACATATCTATCCTGAGAGGTGATTGTTGTGATACAACCAGAAACAACTACAGCTAGATATTTCTCATTGTTGTTTGTTTAATGCTGTCATGGCAAGTAGGTCCTTTTGTTCCATGTATGTATATTTTTCCTGAATTTCTGTAAGTCAGTGGCATTTACTATTCTGGTATGTTAGGAACCAATGATTCAATTTAGTTTAATTATATGTTATTTGTGAAGACTTGACATCCTGTCCTGATTTCAGTGTGTTATTTTTCACTAATAGTTTTGTAGTCTCATATTTTCATGTAACTTCTGAAAATACCGTAACTTAATTATTTTACCGAGGTGTGTTAAACTCTTCTCAGTGTATATGTGTTTAAAGTACTCAATTCCATTTTTGTTCCTCTAGCATTGCTGTTCAGAAACAAACAAAAAAAATTCATTTGGCACTGTATTTGTACACGTGTACATCTTACTGTCTAGATCTGTGCTTACATTAGGATTGTGACTTTAGCCATCCAGTGTTTCTGTCTATAATAATACATAGGTACAAACTGTTGTAAATTCACTCTTTTATTGACTGCACAAGAGTGCTTACTCTTCTGCAGCTCCTGTGTGCGTACTGAAAATGGGCTGAACTCTTTAGTAGTATAGTTTGCTTTGAAATTATTTGTAAGTTTACTGAGCTTACTCTTTCAAACTAATAGTGTCTACCCAGGGAAATGAATACAGAGCTATGAGGGTGATGAAAATTCACAACCTTATGTAGATAAACTCAAAATATGAAATACTTGCTCCACTGTGTGGATTAAGTACTTTGTCATCGAAACATTTTCAGTGTGTGACCTGAGAATGCACTTGGGGAGCCATGTGATACACACTCTTGCATTGCTGCCTGCCAGCTTGTCTGTGTAGGGACTCTTCTAATTCATATTAGTTGTTTCGATAGAAAACATTATGCTGAAACGCGGCACATTAAATTTGGTTGGTAACTGTCCTATGTAGGAAAATTCAAAGTGTTCATCTGCATTTTCTGTCTCTGAAGTTAGTGTGTAGGAGAAGCAGCAGTTTACTTATTTCAGTAGCTTTTTGACTTGATTACTGTATTTACATGTTAGCATTAATGATTTTTGAAAGGGCTAATAAAGGATTTAAGAGTATGATGGGAAAGATTAGGCAGCATGAGAGCAGTACAGACTCAAATTTATGTTTGATAGCAGGACGGTAAATGTATCTGTAGACTTTTTATTTCCAAAACATGCCCAAGCACACTAGCATAAGAGTACAACAATGCAGAATTAATCCTCTCAAAGACTTAATCACTGATTTTAACTTTTAACAAAAAGAATAATTAGGAAAAATGTACAACTAATATAGATATATTTGTGTGTAGATAATATTACTTTTCTCATTAACTTGCTTTATGTTTTATCTACCTTTTTTAGATGCCAACTCAGTTTGTGGAATCAGTTTTGGAAGTACATAGTAAATTTGTTCAACTCATCAACACTGTTTTAAATGGTGATCAACATTTTATGAGTGCACTTGACAAGGTAACTTTTACTTAAGTTAAAAAAGCATTGGAAAACAAAATGCAAGACCCTGTTTCAGGATCACCAGAATTCTTCAGGGCACTGACACATGTTCGACTCAAGGATAGAGTTCTTAGGCAGTTTTTCTGGTTTAGAAATGAAATGGAACAAAAGGCAATCCAGTGTTAGGGGACAAGATATGTATAAAGGAAACCACTTTAATACTTAAATGTTTTCTGAAAGAAAGACCTCTATTTTCATCATAATTCAAAACACAAATATAGAGCTGATCCATTTAATGTAAATTTAAGTGCAGATAATAAAGAGACAAACTGTGGGTTTTGGGAAGTCTGGTAACTCTTACATACATTTGAACTTGAATTTACTTGCTGCCATAATGTTTAAACTCTGAATGCTGATAGTATTACTTTGTTTAGATTTTTCAAGTTGACTACAAAGAATATCTGGAAGGGATTGAGTAGCTTCTCCTTAAAAAAGAAGCACATTTTATCTAATCCATTTGTTATTTTCCCACTCTTT
>NW_010335255.1:34698-38937 GCF_000700745.2 Antrostomus carolinensis
GAGTGCACTTAACTACTTTCCTATCTATAGTTTCCTGTCATAGGATGCATGCATACATTTCATTGCTCTTTTGTGGTGTTTACAGTAATTACAGTTTGTAGTTAGGGTCAGAGTCTAATTTTCAGCTGAGGTTAATCTGGAAAGCCATAATGATGAAGACAGCAGTAATAATATCAATACTGGTTACCTATCTTTATTTGTGATATTGAGAAAATAATTTTTCAGTATTTTAAAACAAATACTTATTTCAGTACCCTAATACATTTCTGTCTCAATTGCAATTCATGTCATGGGCCAGAAGATGGAGTAATATGAGATTGAGAACTACATTTGCTGGCACATAGGCAATGTACTTTTTCCTTATATACATATTTTTTTTCACTTCAGTGATCTTTGTTACATTAAATATTTAAAATCTTAATTTGCTTTCAGTTTTTCATGGTGGATATCAAAACTGCTATTGTTACCTCCAGTGTTATTGCAAAGAGTGCTCTAAGTTTCAGAGAGTTTAATATTTCTTGTCAAGTCATGCATTCCTTTCTCACAGGGATTCTAGGAACCTGTTATCAAATATTGGAATGTTGAGGCATGGTATGATCATGCAGTATTTTTGGTTCAGTATTGGTTTAAAATGTTAACTTAAATGTGAAATGTAGTTTAAAAACTAATCTTGATTCTGATATCTTTGTTTACAATTTCCAGTTCTAAACTGCCATTATCACCTTCCTTTTCTGCTTCATCATATTCAGGTTTTCTTCAACTGCTGTATTTTGTTTGTACTTCACTGCTTTGAATTTCCGCTTTCAAAAAACATTTTTTCTCCCCTTTAGTCTATCAAAACAACCAAGAGACCTCTCCTTTCTTACTGTTGTAGGCACACCGTGTATGTTTTTCAGCTCAGGATACGTGCTATTGATGCAAGCTTCTGTTGATGTGCTGCTGTTCAAATCTGCTTTATCTGCAATTATTCCTCAGTTTCTTTCCGTCCATACTTTTGGACCATTCTTACTGCTGTATGCAAAAATCTTCATAATTTTACATTCGGGTTTCTAATCAGAACTTAATTTGTTGTCCTGCTTTCTGCAGTTCTGTTTCTCTACTCTTTCCACTTTTACTTAAATCTCAACTTAAAAATTTTCAACACATAAATTTTTACAGGGCAGTAATTCAAAACCTTTTATTCATTGTTTCTTTTTTGATCCTCTTTTGTGTAGTTCAGTTTTTAGGGTCTCGGATAGTCTTTGCCTTGAACATTTTTTTATTTCTTCAAGTTTCATAAAAGAAAAGGTTTCAAGTTAATTTGTCTTTTTTCTCTTTGCTCTATGTTTCCATGTAGGCTTTGACATCAGTAGTTAACTATAGGGAGCCCAAGTCGATCTGTAAAGCACCTGAGTTGGTAAGTGATATATATTATTGTGGAAAGTAATAATCCTTTTTTATAACTGTCAAATGACTTGGCATAGAGTCTGTCACATCAATATCTGTTTCTCACAGTGAATCAGACTCAGATGTGTGTTTCAGTAGTAATAAATAACTTAATCAGCACACACATTTTGTGGGTGTGCAAAATTGGCGCAGTTGTAAGTTTTCCTCTAGAATTAGTGTTTTCTGTGGGTGTAGTATGTATCATTTACCTATGAATCCAGCCCTTGTGTTAGAGCATGAGACTGTAGACTGTGACTTATTTCATGCTTTAACTTTTGTGTAGAAGTTTGGAATACCTTGGCATACATTTGTTCTCAAGCTTGACAAGTAGGTTTGGGTTTGTTTTTTCTTTTTTTAACTTGAGCTGGCCAAGTACTGTGACAACTTGTTGAAGAAATCAGCAAAAGGAATGACGGAGAATGAAGTAGAAGACAAACTTACAAGTTTCATTACTGTTTTCAAATACATTGATGACAAAGATGTATTCCAAAAGGTAACTTTTGATATTCAATAAATATTAAAATGTTATATTTAAAGTATACTTGAAGAATGCGGTTATGCTTTTAAAAATCCTCATATCTGATTTTTTTATGCAGTTCTACGCCAGAATGTTGGCAAAAAGATTAATTCATGGTTTGTCTATGTCTATGGATTCTGAAGAAGCCATGATTAATAAATTAAAGGTAATGTAATATTCTTCTAATGCAGAATAAACATAGGAGTATGAAATGCTGAGAGGGAGCAGCAGAGGGTGCCAGAGATAACTTAGTGATCATTAGATCCTGTTTCCCATAGCTGAAAGCAAAAACTAATTTCTTGGTAGTCTATGAATGATGTATGGCCAAGTATCACCTAAGCATTTGAGATTTTTATAAGCTTTTGGGTAGTTTTATTAAATGTGTTCAAATAATTCATATTTACATTTAAAAAGTACCAAGGACTTTCACAAACTAGCTCTATCTTTCAATTTTTTAAAATAACATTGTTTGTATAAATCAATGTATAGAAAGTGAAGCTAAGATAAATCTTACAATTTTCTTTTATAATGTTTGTTTTCTGTTGTAACTACTATTCTCTGTAAATATTATAACAACACTTCTGCTGATTAGGTTTTCATATTTTAGTAGAGAATGTGTGTAATTTATATAACAACTACTGTTTTCATTGTGGAACCTCTTACAATATTTCTTCACAGCAAGCCTGTGGTTATGAATTTACCAGCAAGCTCCATCGAATGTATACAGACATGAGTGTTAGTGCTGATCTCAACAACAAATTCAACAACTTTATCAAAAACCAGGACACGATTATAGATTTGGGAATTAGTTTTCAGATATATGTTCTACAGGTACTAATGTATGTTTATTACTATTGAGTTATTTGTAATTAATTTTTATGGTTTGATAAAAAGTGAACAATTTTTCCAACTATGAATACTTCTCATATGGTAACTGACACCTTGTGTCCATTTTGGAATAATTCTTTTTCCTAGTGTTTGGTTTTAAGGCTAAACAATAGTGATGTAAAATGCCTTGTGTTCTCGTCTTTAATTAATACCTCAGTGGGGCATGCATAATGAGCAGTAAAAAATGAGCAGTAAAATTTCTGGTGTAAATTGAATGTCTTATGGCATAATATACACTATAGATCTGTTTAATAGTGTTATTTTTTCTTAATGTGTATGTTGATTGAAAATGTTAATGCTTTTATTTTTCCCGATACTTTTAGGCTGGTGCGTGGCCTCTAACTCAGGCTCCTTCTTCTACATTTGCAATTCCTCAGGAACTGGAAAAAAGTGTACAGATGGTAGGTTAGTAGGAGGCTTCTTGTAAACATGTGAGAAATGTAAAATAATTCCAAATAAAAGATCATCACACCTAACAAACAAAAACCTGAGCTGTTTCATTTTTGTAAATCATGGCTATGCTTTTTCCAGTCCATATGAAATTTGGAAGGGTCACCCAAATGACATACTGAATTTATATATGTATTTGCATAGCTTTTCTTTATTTTTCACATCTCTGTCCTACACGTGATAGATGAGGGAGGTGCTAATAAATGCAATCAAATTAACTGAGTTGATTCTTAGATTTAAAACAAATTCCTAACATTTAGGTAAAAGAAGATTTTGTTTCTAACATTAAATCTGGACAGATATAATAGCAGATTAAAATGCAGATACAGGTTTCTTGTCCCGTATTTCATGGGAACCATTCAAAATCAAGCTTCATGCAAACTTCTTTAAAGATAATTTTATAAATTCTCAAAGCAGTAAAGGTTTTATTTTGGCCAAATATTCTCTTTTTATGTGACTATTTCTGCTTTGTAGAGGTGGAATATTTTATTACTTTTTATTATATTATCGTGTCCTAAATGTTACCTGTACAATGTTTGTGTTAAAATACAGAATGTGTGTGTTGATCTTTGCTCAAGTGTATTTGATGCTGAAGTACATTTTAGGCAATAAAAATTTCATATTATTGGACATAACAGATTTTTTTAGGTAGTTTTTATACTTTAAGTTACTATCTAATGTAAATTATAATGACTAATGCTTGTTTTTGTGGTGAAGGAGCTTTTTAATGTGTTACTACTAAGTGTTAGAACTATTTATTCTGCTTTTATTTCCACTGTTTTAAGCGGCACTTGGTTTTGGCATTATAATAGTTTCCAACCCATACTATGGGATCCACAGAAAGTGATCGATGGCACTTTGCTGCTGTTTGTGGGCTGAAAATAGGAGTATTGTCAGTTGTGCCTTGGTTGGAAAATTGTTATGGACCTGAATAGAGTGCATTGTCAGCAAGTTTGCTG
>NW_010335256.1:0-257 GCF_000700745.2 Antrostomus carolinensis
CATCCCATCCCATCCCATCCCATCCCTGTGCACTGTCCCCAAGCCAGCAACCCTTGTTCCTTGTACTCAACCTGGTAGTTGTCCGTAGCGTCCCCAAGCAAACCCCCAAATGTGATGGCGTTGGTGATGCAGCCCAGGTAGATGAACAAGATGGCAGAGATGGACTGGATATGAAAGCCTTCATAGAAATCACTTGGGAACCAGGGCAGCTTCCTCTTGATATCCAAATAGAGGCCACCACAAAACCTGAGGGAGAT
>NW_010335256.1:318-2117 GCF_000700745.2 Antrostomus carolinensis
AACTAGATACAGTGCTGCCCAAAAGCAGCAGGAGATGCCAATGGCACCCTCCGAAGCTTTTTGGGTGGTGGGGTGCATGCTCACCTGCCAGTCCATGCGAGTTCTTCCCCAACTTCATGAGCTTCAGGCATCTCCTCATCATCACTGCCTCCTCCACCGCCCCCGGCACCTGCCCCACCGGCCGTGCCGTTCATCTGCCCCACTTCATTCAGGGAGAAAACAGATTTCCTGTGGGAAAGAGCCCCCAGCATCAGCCACGGCACCTGCCCTACCAGCCCCCGGCACCTGCCCCACCGGCCGTGCCGTTCATCTGCCCCACTTCATTCAGGGAGAAAACAGATTTCCTGTGGGAAAGAGCCCCCAGCATCAGCCACGGCACCTGCCCTACCAAGCCACTCCTGATGCACAGACCATGACCAAGGCGGTGGTGTAGCTCTCTGCCTGCACAAGAGCTTGGGTTTTGGGGTGAATTTGGAAAGATCAAGAGCTGGATTTGCTCAAAGCAGGAGAGCAATGCAGATTTTGCAGAGTGGAAATGGCTCTGAGCTGATCTGGGGACAAAAACTGCTGAAAAAACAGCATTTCCGGAAAATTTGCAGAGAGTCTTTCTAGGGATGAAGGCAAGCAAAGCTGCTGGCCTACTCCAGCATCTCCAAACCAGGAGAGATGGGGGTGGCCACAGGGCTGGGACCAGGCTCACGTCTCCCACTCACCTCTTCTCAGCCGAGGGCACTTTTTTGGGTGGCTCAATCCTAATGTTGGGGTCCCACTCGCCGGGTGGCAGGACGATGACTTCATCCAGAAACTCATCTATGCCAGCGATCAGGTCTTCTCTATCCCGGGCTTTGTAGGCAACATCGCTGAAGAGCTGGGGGTCGAGAGAGGAGAGGTGTCAGCCTGGGAACTGCGTCCAGTACACACATGTCCCACGTCATTATGGAATTTTAAAGTTGATTTGGTTGGGCAATGGATGAAAATTGGTTTTTTTCCTCATCTCTGAGCAAGGGGGTTCCCAGCGAGAGCCGGGCGCTGCATCTACTCACATCATCCACCATGAGAGTCGCGATGGCTCTGCCAATCTCGTTGTAGGATTTGGCTTTCCCCATGGGACCCAGCAGAATAAAGAGGAACCTGGGAAGGGAAAGGTGCTGTGTTGGCAACCTTGGACCATCAGAATCCGCGTTGTGAGACCACTCGGTGCTTCGGACCCAAAGGAACTGCGCTCACCTGGTGGGGACAGGCACCTCCGTCACCCCTCCCAGCATCGTCGCCTGGAGGAGCCGCACAAAAGCCACAAAGGGCTTCTCCAGGAACTCAACTTCTCCCACCAGCACGTTGGAGGCCTCTGCATCCTTGGGGATCTTCTTGATGAACTTGTTCTTCAGCTGTAGGAAAGACAAAGGTGGGGAAGGGAGTGCTGTCCAAAATTTGTCTTTCCTCCCCTCTTTTCCATACCCCAAATGTAAAAGCTGAAGCCACAGACTCAAACTTTTTGATCTCTGATGGTCCTGGGACCCGCAGAGGTAGGGATTCAAGAGCCACATCCAAGAATAAACCAGCAAGAATTCATAAAGATGAATTCAAACTATCACCAAGCCCGAGATTAACTGGAAATCACACACTCGGGGCTCTCTAACGCAACGTGCAACTGGGAGGTTTGCAAAGGCGCTTTGCAGCGCTGGGGTCTACGCAAGGAAAACCCCGTGCAGAAAATCTGAGCCAAAAACCACGGACCCTGGAGCAAGGCAGCATGGATGGATAGAGGACGTGAAGGACTGCTAACTAAGTTTGCTGATAAC
>NW_010335257.1:0-11472 GCF_000700745.2 Antrostomus carolinensis
CCTCTCAAGCCTGTCAAGGTCCCTCTGGAGGTGGGACATGATGAGGTGTTCTCATGTGTGTGGGAAGCACAATGAGTGAAGATAAGACAAACCTCTCCCACTGTTGTCTGGGTTAGCATGCAACCCAGCTCTCACTTTAAATTCTCTTTATAGTAACTCTCTCTCTAAATTGCCTTTATAGCAAGTCTATGGATTAAATAGCTATGGATTTATTTTATAGTCCAAAATTTTCTACTGAGATGTTTCTAGCTTTTTCTTTAAAAGCCAAAGGTTGCTGGTGAGATGAAACCGGATCTCATTCTAGAGCTTGCTTTCGATGTGTATGGAGGATCAGTAATGGATAGTGAACAGTACCATACCAAAATATACAGACAGGCAGAATCCTAATTCACATGTGAATTTAAGCACTTAGATTAGGTAGACAGGGTCTTGTTTCAGAGGCATTTACATCACCTACTTCCCTCCATCAGCTGAGGAAGGAAAACTGGGCTCTTATCTGGGAAGAACTGTCTCAGTAAGGGCCTACAATTCAGCCTCAAGTTAAGCACCGTATTATGGAGGCTGGAGTGCATCCAGAATCACTTCAGTTAGTCAGGAACAGACAGCTCTAAATTAACTTCAAGTATTTATCACTGATAAATGTGAAGTAAAGCACAGCAGAGGATAAAAAGTAAAATTACTCTTAAAAGGCATTCAAATCTATATAATGGCTCAGTTTAGCAGGGAAAACTAGGTACCACTGCAGATAGCACACTAAGAGCATGTTCATGGTCCAAAAAAAAACCAAAACAAGCACATCTAACAGCATTCAGATGCTGTAGAAGCATAGAGGAGAGGATGGAAACAGCATGGAAAGCATCATAATGCTTTTAAATAGAAAAATGACAGAGAATACTTCAGATACTTCTTGAAGCACCAGGCACTGTGTCGCATAAAATAATAAGACAGACTTGGTGAGAGTTTACAGGAAAATGACATAAAGGGAAATGCAGTCATATGAAGAGAAATTGGAAAGACAGAGATTTTTCCTCTTGTAAAAGGATGAATGAGAGGCAAAATGAAAACATTTTATAAATTAATGTTATCATATAAAATAGCACAGGTAAAGCAGATCAGGGGCTTCCACTCTGGCTCTGGAAGGAAGAACAACAAGGCATTCACTGAAATTAAAAGGAGGGCAAGTCAAAACTGATAGAAGGAAATGCCTTTTTATATTACATGTAATTAAATTGTGAAACTCATTGCCAAAGGAAGTTGTTGAGACCAAAAACTTTACCAGATTCATCAAGAGATTGGATACTATATCAATATCATGGATATTCAGAGTTATCATAATTAAAGAAAATAAAACTTTTGGAGGATATATTAAAAATAGTGCTTCAGGGCTTAAGCTAATCTCTGACAATTAGTGAGTAGGATCATGAGATCTTTGCGGAGGCAGATTATTCTGCCTCTGCCTCCTGCAGGGTTCTTCTGTCGTTCTTTGTAGCATCTGGTACTGGTTATATCAGACGGAGTAACAGACAAAATGGCCCTCCCGTCTGCCTTAGTTAAGGATTCCTCTATACTTACATTCCTCTGTAAGGAAGCTCTACCAAGAAGTGGGTGTGCATATATGTCTTAAACCCTTGTATGAAAGCACAGGATGGGCCCACAGTTTGGTCCTTAGTCACACGTGAAGAATATGTAAACACATGATTACGTGCTTGCAGGGATTGATTGCTTTCCAGATTTTAGTGTGAGGTTTACCCAGCACTTCAGGATTTGTTCTTCTGCACAAAGATGCAAAACAGTCTTGAGAGATATGTAAAGGAGTTATATTTAACAGCAAGACAATCCAGATCATTTATCAACATGCTTGTGGCCCCAAAATAACAAAACCTGTGAAAAGAATGAATCGATACACAGGCTATTGTAAGAAACATGTTTTAAAAGAGATCATTAAAAAAATGCCTCCTTTCCCTATTTCTTTTCTTCTTGGTTTAGTTTTGATTAATCTCAATACAAAGTCTGATCTCCATCCTGGTATGGGGGTCTTGGAGCCTGGGCACTCACATAGACTAACCATGAAGTGAGGAACTCATTTACTTCCTTCCCCAGACAGATATCCTATCCACTACATGCAGGTTAAACTTAAAAATTATCAGCAGTGAACTCCTCTAATCTAGAGCTGGTAACAGGGAGATGCTATTAGCAAGGTTTGAGAAGACAGCCTACAGTGGACTGTCAATCAATGGGAAAATACATCTTTTGTATTATTTGCATAGTACAAAATGGGGAGGGGAGCTTTTGGAATTGATCCAGACATAATTTTTACCTCTTGAACCAACAATAATTGACCTAGTTTTACTCCAAACAATGACTGACCATTACAAACATAGGAAGAGAGAGGTCTTTAAAAGCTGCCTTTTCATCTCACCCACCCACCAAAGCACTTTCTTTCTTTCTTTGGAGAATTAAATTGCCTCAGTATAAAGATTTCATACTTGCTTTAGTTTTGGAAATCTGATCCTACATTTTTTTCCCATGAAGAATAATTCCTTGATCTGTTATCTTTGGCACTTTTCCTAATCCTTACAAGCATTCATTATCTATTTTGTTTGGTTGGGTTTTAAGCTACATTTGGAGATATTATTGGCAAGTGCTTGCAAATATACAGTAGCCTAGGTAACCCCTTCCTTTATGTTTACATTCACCCACAGGGTTAGTTTAAGCTACATCTGTCAGTGTGGGTGGAATTTAATAAAGTTCATAACTAGATCTCTACTCCATTTGACCATCCTTGAAAGTAATTCCTTTAAAAAGTAGTAACTGCAGATATAAATTGGAAGTATTACCGACAAAGATTTTTACCCTTTTAGTTGTTATTTTTGCCCCTGTCTGGGTGAATTTAAAGATATAATTCTTCCGTCAGCTCAGGTTTTTATCCTTTTAATTATTTTATTCATTCTAACAATGACAGTTAGTTAGAAAATTTATCCTGTCCCCCTGCAACCTATGCAAATTTTGGATCAAAAAGTCAGGATTTCTACAGTGGTGGTGTAACTGAAATACATTTCAAATTCCTATTCCATTAGCCTTAACTTTCAATGTCTTACTTAAGTTTATGTAAACTACAACAATTTGGATTTCTATTCCTTACACCTGGATCTTCAGTTTTCCCTTTTTTTCTCATCTTCTTTTAACCCCCTCCACCCCTATATACCCTGCTGAAACAAGAGGAGAAGAGGCAAACAGTGTGTGAAAATAGGGAAAAAGAACACTTTATGCACTTATATGTCTCCCCAACAGAGAAAGTAAAAATAATATGAGCAAGAAAATCATGTTTGAGGTGATAAATAATACCAACAGTAATAGCAGTGCAACTCTACAGTTGAATAAATATATTAATATATAGTTGTGCAAGTACTTTTAATTTACAAATATAAATTAATTTATACAAACTTCTCTGCAAGTCCCCAGCCTGCCTCCTCTGACCTAAGTACTACTGTCAAATACTGTAAAATTTTAGCCTGGAGTGAATTTGTATAAATGACTCATAACTCACTGAATATAGGGGTATTTCTAATGGGAATGCTGGCACAATCTCATCTATTCTGGTTTAGACAGTGCTAGTCAATTTCTTGTACATAAAACTCATTTAAATGCAGTGATGACAAGAGCTTGTTTTTTCACAAGCTCTATAAAGTTCAGTTCAAACACATACCTGTTATCTGGCTATTTTAAAAAAGGAATGGTGGGTAGGGGGTGGTGGTTTAATGTTTTCCTCAGTTTTGAAGTGGTTGAATGGTTCATCAACCCGCTGAGTAGTTTCCTTAGTCATTTTCTTTTTAATTAATAGACTTGTGAACAACCACAACTGCCTTGTGGGACGTCAGAAACACTAAACAGATGACTAACTTGCAGTGAGCAATCTACTCACTACAACCAGCCTTAATTTGAGCCATACATGGCGAAAAATAAAAGCGTGGCAAGTATGCAGGTTATTGTATAGTTTTGTGTCTGCTTTAAGTTAAAAGAAGTCCCTGGTGAGCTGAAAATAACAATCATAAAACTGAGAGCAACATTTTAGATTTATCGCCACCTGTTAGCATAACTTTGAGCCGTGCTGGGGCCATGCATTATCAAACAGGTTAGTGTCACCATGCTGGTGCCGCTGGCAACCATGACTGCAGAAAGGAACAGCCACATCAAGTGTCAGCTCCCTGGACTAGAGCAAGCCTTAGTGCCTGATTGCAGGAAAGATAGCACCATGTTACCTCTGTGATGCTTCTGTCCAGTTTCTGGATAGGAACTATCTACTGGGGGTTCATTAAAAACCAGCCTCGAGGCAAGCCAGCTCTGTAAATTACAGCTGTCTAATTGATTTTGCTTGTGTACACTGTCTTTGCCTTTATAATGGGGAAAAGCAACACAGCCTTTCTAATTAGATTGTTAAACGTAATAGCTGAATGGCACAGCAGTAAAGAATTTGTCATGCTCTTTGTAATCCCAGAATAAGGCACAGCAAAGATCCAGGATTTTTCCAGCCCATTTCCCCCATCATCATATCCAATGGTAATGAGACTGTTTCAGTTTTTTCCCTTAAAATAATGCAAAGGATTGTAGGCCTTGCAAAAATCCAAAATAAATGTGAAAGCAAAATTCAAGAAGCAAACACATCTCTTCCTTTATTCCATTGTCTCTGCTTTCATTTGCTTCAAATGCTGAGGCTATGCACTAATTGGTGTCTTTGTTGGCAGTGAACACATAGAAAAAAGAGTACAGGCTTGAAAGATTAACTCCTCTCTCTGCCTGGAGGTGGTCCCCCTCAACCAGGGCTGAAATGCACTGGTACAGTGGGGAAAGCCTCAGAATTACCATTTGCTGCACCTGTTTTATGTATTAAGAAAGGAATTTGGCCTGTCAGTTCAGCACCTTTCATAGGCTCTAAATTGATTCAGAAGGAAAAAGAAAGCTCCATGGACTGAGTTTTCTTCTTGGTGCCTTAGATTCAAAGTTCTTGCTTCTTTTATAGGACCTTGCTGTTTTTCACATAAGGCCTTCTCTGTCAGCATGCTAGGTATATGCTGAAGGATGCAGAGAGGCGTCTGTTTCCATTTGATTTCTACAGAGTAATTCAACACAATTCCTCACAGATATGATGTGGATACTCTGGAGGATTCCTAATACACTTGCAGCTTTTCCCTTTTTAAACAATCAAGTTCTCAAATTCAGGAGTCTATCATGGTGCAAAGAGATGCTGAGTCTCCTCAGAATAAATGAAGAAGCAGGCAAATAATCAGTATCAAAGAACTGTGCATTTTCTATTGATTCTAAGGTTTGAGTCACTCTTGACAACATGCCAGTGAAATATTAGCATATTTTACCGCAGTCCTCAAGTCATTCAGTGACTTCTCTGTCAGACATCCTTTCTGATACTCCAGATGGAAAATGGGGAAAAGGAGAATGGTTTGATAGAATAACCAAAGGCGAACTCCCCCATAAATGCTCTGTTTGAAAAGGTAAATTCTTCAGTACCCATGCAAAATAGTCATTCTTCTAGAATAGCACAGAAATTGATGTTTGAAGTGCATGAAAAGTACCACAAGAAATAGCAGACTATTCATTGTGCAACTGCAGCAAATAACAGCAACAGGAACCAGCTGTGAAACTTCCATGTAGGTGTCTCAAAGGAAAAGGAAAATGAGAAACAAAAGCTAAGTGCACTGCACTGAACTAGTAGCATGTATTGCTTTCTACTGCCTTGAGCCTTCTGAGTCAAATTGATTTTGATTTCTAAACAGTGGCACTTGCTTATCTCTCAGGGTTGTACCTTGCTCTGCAGAACATCAGAACTAGAAGTCTGAAAGGAACATGTTGAACCTCATCTTGTAAAGTCTCTTTCTGTTATGTCATAGTCGCACATCTCTGGATTACCAGAAACATTCCAAGCAAACAAAACCAACTATTAATTTTGTTTTCAAAATCTGAGACTTTTTACTTCTCCTGTACCTGTAAAACATGAGCTTATATCATACAGCTCTTTTACCTCTTAAGAAATTGTAAGGTTTAGGTAATAACTGTAAATAGCAAATACTGAAAAAAGTTTATTAATATAATACTAGAGGATTCCAAAAAGCAAGTTCTTTTCTGTAAAATATTAACTATGAATATGGATATGACAGCTAGGTACTTTTAAGAAATTTACATTCACTTCTTGACTAATTTTCTCCTAGCTCATCCAATTATGATACAAACATCATTTTAGTAAGTAGATTCCTGTCTATCTACTATATAATTGTAGTCACCATCTGAGATCTCACCAGAGTAGAAACACCTGACACCAAAAATTAAATTCCTAAAATCTCCATTCAAGACCTTCATCATAAAATGGGTCTGAAGACACCTTAGGGGGTCCTGTGGCAGATTTTGTTGTTACATGAGGTTGGTCATGGCTTTTTAATGCCAATTTTTTAGTATCTCCAGGGATGAAGTTTTCACAACATCTCCAGGCAACTTGTGCCAGTGTTAGACAACCTTCATGGTGATTTTTTTTTTTCCCTCATATCCAGTAGAAATATTCTTGTGTTGCAGTTTGTGTCTATTCCTTCTCATGCTTTTGCTGTTATGTTGGGTTTGTGTGGGGGATCCCTTTTGCTATAGTGATGGCCCTTGTGAGAAGATTTGCAAAGTTCCCCTGGCTCCAAGGCGGACCTGCCTCCAGCCCAGGCTGAGCCAGTTAGTGATAAGGAAATGCCTCTTCAAATCCATACTTATAAGGGGAAGAAACAGTTTGGCAAGGAAGGAGAGAGTGATCAGGGGACTGTGTCTGCCTGAAAAAAAGAGAGCATCACTAACCTGAGAAGAGAGGAGGAGGGGAGGAGACAGAGATCTTCAGACACTGAAGTGGCTGAAATATCCAAGAGAAGATACCAATAAGAGCTCTCCTTTGCCTTCTGTCCTTCAGATTGAGTGAATCAAGCTTTCTTAGGGCTCATTGTACATCTAAGTACATTGTACGTAAGTACTTACTTAGCAGCTAAGCATCTCAGTAACCCTGGGTGATACAGTAGACTTATTCCAGTATGTTGGAGTTAGTCTTGTCTTGGGGAGTTGTCTATTCTTGCCTTGAGGAGTCTTGTCTGTTCCTTGTCTTGTCTGTTTGGATACTCTGCTCTTACTAATTCATGTCATCCACCAGGACTCCTATGTTCTCTCTGCAAAGCTGCCTTCTGCCCAGCCTGTCCTGTTGCATGGATCTGTTATGTGCCACATGGGAAGAATTTACATCTGCCTTTGTTGAACTTCATGAGCTTTCTGTAAACCCAGTTCTCCAGTGTTGAGATCTTGAGTATGTTTCTTCCTTATTCCTGCCACTGCTTGTAAGAGAGAAACTTGCCCTCCCTTTACTGGTTGCCAAGGTTGCTGGGGAAAACCTATTAAAAATAAGTGAAGAGTTTTCTCTTTAGAACCAGTTAGTAACTTTCAAGGAAGTTCAGTAAGACCTTTGTCTAGGAAACCTTCACCTATCTGAAGCACAACTCCACAGAAAAAAAGCAGGGCAGGAACCAGGAGGAGCTACTGTACCTATATACTGCATTGGTCAGTAGGGCCTGGGAGGAATGTGCCACCAGCACTGTACAAAACGGGCACAGAGAGGGCAGGAAAATAAGAATTCATCTCAAGCTGGCCTATCTGGAGATAGCTACAGCCTGGAAGCTGTACAAATGTGCATGAACTATTAGACACTACTAGACAGGAGTAGAGAAGCTGATGCCCATCTTCACCTGTTCAGGTAGATATTTGTCAAATGGAAGAAAAGTGTGTTTGAAATCAAACACTGTTACTGAAGAATTCTTGTTCATTGCCAAAGACTATCACAGTTTAGCAATAAGAGATTTTTATCTGCAGAGTATAAAGCAGTCAGACCAGAGTATTTCTTGTGGAAGATAAAGTTGGTATAATAAATAAACAAACGTATTCTGCTTGTTTACATTAAAGTTTATTAAAAAATTTTAGCAAAAAGTAAAAAAGCCAGAGAGAGAAAGAAAAGGCTTTTGGAACTGTTGGCCAAGACCTTCCAGTGTCATGGTTTTTTTCATCAGAAAGCCAGTTCTCAAAACCCAAGAATTTTGTGGTAGCATATCTGTTCTAACAAAACTCTGTCAAGAGATTTTCCATACTTAATGAGACAACAGGTGAGAGGTGACATAATAATGCAATGAGCAAATATTTTTCCATAGGTAAGAGGCCCATCAGAAGACACTACTCAGCCTTGATTCAGGTCCTTTCTTCCCGATCCAGTGATATGAAGTGGAATAGACCCAAAAGAAGACACAAATCCATTTGTTAGGGCACTCACCTACATTAAGTAGCCTTGATTCCTCACTGTGAATCAAGGCAGGCAAGGGTTTGGCTCTCCCCAAAACACTCATCAGCAAATGATTTAGCTTGGAGCCTACTGTTCTGGGTGAGATTCTCACAAATTCCAGAATTTCAAAGAATGTTTCTACTTTACTCCTAAGTGAAATGTAACCATTGTTCTCTGGCCAGACCCAGACACAGGTTCTGCCAAATATATAGGAGACAACAAGGTTGGAATTAATCTCATTTAACCCCAAGCATGTTCTTAGTCCATGGAAAGAATAAGCCTTTTCTGGGGTGTGATAGCCTTTCTTAGATACCTTAAGTGAGATTCTCTTACCAGAAGTACTTACGTCCAAGCTGCCTCCCAAGCCTGCCTTTAGAGTCAATGGACAAAAAAAAGGCAGCTCTAGAGTATGATTTGCCTCATTCTAAGGTAAATGTCTAAAATTATCTAAAACTGTCTGTTTCTTTCCACTGACTATAAACAGAAACCAGAAGGACAACTCAGGTTTAAACATCTTTCTCATACATATCTGACACTGAATTGGATGAACTCTATCCTAAGAGGGAAAATTCATGCTCATTTGTATTTGGATTTATGGCTCATTTACAACTTTAAAAAAAAGAGAGGGGGAAAACTGGAATTTAAGATCAATTTGGGGTTGTTTTCTTGGGCATGCTATTGGCTTTTGTAGGTTTTGTAAGAAAACTTATGCTGTGTTCTTTCTTAGGTTGCATGCTGAAACTCATTTCTATGTTGTCAAAGATTAAATAATTAGTAGAACGTGGTCAAGATCAAAGGCTATTCTATGTCATAGCTAATTAGAGAGTTACCACAAGTACGACAACTAGTGATTAAAAAAACTGCTGGTCTGATACCTGCTGTAGCTAACCATGTGGATTCAGTGTGAAATCTAATACACTCACACTGGGTTTTAATTCAAGTTGTCATAAGTTGTTAAGAACTGAATATATATTTACTACTCCTCATGTCTCAGTTAGTATTAACATAAAAATGAACAATTGGCTTTCATTGTAAGCAAGAATAGTAAGACACCTGGCCAGCGACCTCTCAGAGACCAGTTACAAAAAAATGTGTATGCAATAAAAAGCTTCATGATGATTCTATACACAGCTTTATCACAAAGGAGTCTCACAATACTGTTAATGCACCTTGCAGGGGGTGTTGTTTACTTCTTTCTTTTTCTTCTTTCTTTCTTTCTTTCTTTCTTTCTTTCTCTTTTTCTCATGCTTTTTTTCTCTCTTTGTCTTTCTTTCTTGCCTCTATGATATTTGGCATATTTAGGACATTCATCTATGTATTGTCTAAGAACCAGTATCTTTGTTATGTAGTAAACAGGAAAGATGACTGATTTAAAGAAGAATCATTTCATTCAGCATTATGCACAGATTTGAAAAGCAGTAAGCAAGAACATTCTATTACTCTGATGCAAAAAAATAGACATTCTGTGCCAATGACTCATGCATCAATGCTTTGATATACATAAGCTGAAACATTCACCCCCAAATTAGCCTTTGTACCCTACTGTGATCTACCTACCTCCCATCTTACCCACCGACTTTATTTGTATGGAATACTGTTTCTACACACTTCCCTGTACATGTATTTGAATGCACATGCTATGAAGTATAGCCTTAGACTTCTAAAAGACTTCTGGTTTGGATGTTTCCATTTCAGAGGAAGAACTGTCATAGCCTGAAGCATTCTTAATCTCTACAGCTTTTGTTAATCAACTTTATACGCTGATTGTTTCAATGTAGCACTACCAATGACCATGGGAAGCAAAAACCATGAGTCCCACTACTAGGTACATTTACCTTGACATGACTTTTAACTATTCAAGATGAGAACATTACAAGTAGTTTATCAGAGGTTGTTATATATCTCATGTCTCTAGGTAAAATCTGTCTCTATCAGAGAAGCAACAGACAATCATATCACCTGGAAATGGTTGTTTACAGGTTTTCCTTCCTCTTCTTTCTCCCATTCCAAAGTTGTAAGTCTCTTCCTTCCTCCATGTTAACATGTCTACTGGAAGGGGCTTATCCCTGCCCTAAATCTCTCTTTTCTTTCATATTACTCTTAGATACCATTCTTTCTATCTTGACATTCACCTCAAGACCTTCCAAAAGACTCTGATTCTCTTTTCACCCTTGTTCCCACAATGACTGCAGGTAAAATTCTGTTTGGGGATTTTTAATTAAATATTTTTTTGGCCTGCAACAGATAGACAAAATCTGATACTTTTCATCATAATACCCCAGTAGCGAGTGCATATAGCAGACTCAGGGCTGCAGGGTGCAAGACATAATCTTTTGTTAGCTGAACTGAGAAAAACATCAGACTGGGTTTGAATTTTGAAGGTCACTGAAGGTAAAATAAGGCAACTTGCTTCAATGTCTTATCTTGTTCTGCAGAGAAATTCAAATTACATTTGCTAATAACTGTCTATGCTCTCAAATTTGAGTGTATGCCAGAGCACTATCATGAAGAAAAGCTTCTGAAGGCCGAGAATGAATATCTGGTCAAAATAAGAGAAAGAAGAATCCACTTTCCAATTACTACGGCGTCGTGGTTACAGCGCTTGCCTACATGCTGCAGATCTTGCCTCAAGTCCCAGGCTGACTTTCTCTCTCCCTGTTTTACCAAGAAAAAGATGAAAACTCTTATTTCTCTGTGACCCTGGGACTGAGCTGTTTGGAAACTTCACTTGAAAAGAAAATGTTTGCATTGCTCAAAGTAGGAATGCTTTTAGGCTTTTACCTCTCTTTTGCAATTTTTTTTCATTTGCATTTTAAAACTCTACATGCATATTTGCTTTTTAAACTATGTCCTATAGGTGACATAGATAAGAAATTCTGTCAACTTTTAACATGTAAAATGACAACTATCCTTATTCCGTCTTCTCTAGTTGCCTTCCTATCTCCTCTAATGTGAATGCAATGGGCATTCCGATTTTTCGGATTTCACCTTTAACTAGATGTCCTTTAGCTATTTTCCTTCAGTTCATGGCTGCCTTTTAACTGAGGTCCAAAGTGTACTGGTTA
Source organism: Antrostomus carolinensis (assembly GCF_000700745.2). Classification (NCBI taxonomy): domain Eukaryota; kingdom Metazoa; phylum Chordata; class Aves; order Caprimulgiformes; family Caprimulgidae; genus Antrostomus; species Antrostomus carolinensis. The sequence continues at coordinate 11,419 of NW_010335257.1, forward strand.
ATTTACTTTGGGATTTTGTTTGCTTGCTTTTTTGATTTTTGGTTTTTGGTTTTG
>NW_010335257.1:11499-33857 GCF_000700745.2 Antrostomus carolinensis
TGTCATGGAGACTCCAGAGGAAGCTCTTCCAGAGACATCCCTTTTTTACTCTTTCATATATCTAGATTCACATCTCAGTTGTAATGGTGTCATTCCACTGGAGACAATTAAAGTTAAATTAAATTAGCCCTCAGTGAAGAGGATTCAGCATTGCCATAGGTGACTCTTGTGAAGGGCATCTGAACCATGATTTGTCTTGGAGACCAGGATCGAAGATGCTGCCCCAGATCACAGAGTAAGAAAGCTGAGCAAATGTCATAGCCTTCTGCAGAAAGAGTAACCTTTCAAATTCCTGTCAATTTGAAAAACCATGAACTTTTTCTTGAAATCATAAGAGAGATTTGTATTATTAGAGTGAGCTCAGTTCTGCTCTCTAGTACTCTAGGGATGTGAGATTTCTGTGAAGGGAAAAATTAACAACATGACAACTATTCTAGAGTATATACAGTGCCTTATAAATGTAAGAAAGTACACAAACATTCCTTCTCCAGCTTTGAAACTGTTACTTAGTGTTATGAACTTTATCATATAATCAGAGTCTTTATTGTGTCTAGAGAAAGGAGGTTTTTTGTGTTTTTTAACTTAGGCATGGATGAATGATGGTCAAAAGTAATGGGCTAATTTCTGTTCTCAGTTATTTAATACCTGCTTGACTGAGGTCAGAATTGGCCCATTTGGCCCCACTGACATTCATAGATCAGAGCAGACCTTGGGATTTGGTAACAGGACTGAGCGAATGACCTCATCCCGCCCTGAAGTTTCCAGCACAGCCGTGTGGGGCAGAGGGAGGAGCTGGGGTTGTGGTGGTGTCCCCCACCATGGCAGCTGCCCAGGCTGTGCTGACAGGAGGAGCAAGCCAGAGCACAGACACCCTCCACTCCTCATGCACTTGCTGGGGACAGGGTGAGGGGCTGTGTGCCTGCCAAAGACAAGCCATTCGCTGCTTGTACCCTGTCAATAAGGAGGATTTAAAGGGGGGAGGGAATTTAAAGGACTTTGCTTGCTGTCACACCTCCCCTGCCAGAGAAAGTAGAAACAGGCAAGGTGACTGGAGGGGCACACCAGCACAGGGGCAAGATCCCAGGGCATGAAGCTGATGAAGGGGTCTTCTCCAAAGGAAAAGACAAGGGACACTACCCGCAGCAAAAGGCTGTAGGGAAGGCTCTGCAAGAGGAGAGTCAGGACACTGAGGCACTAATAGGCCCTAATGGCCCTGACCCCTCTCCCTCGGGCCTTCTCTCACCTGCCCATGGCCCAGGACCCCATGTCAGCCACAGGGCTGTCAGTCCCTGGCCCAGCAGTGCCATGACAGGGTCAGTCTCCAGCTCCCCACAACCCTGCTATGCACAACCATGGGCCCCACCAAGCCAGACCCACCCATAGGCAGATGGCTTGGCCTGGCCTTGGTCCACCCTCGTCCTCAGGGAGGTTCCTGGATGTCTGGGGCTGTCCCAGCTGCCCTGCTGCCCTGCCCTGCCCTGCCACCCTGGGGAGGCTGTGTGGCCCCAGATCCTGGACCAGCAGTCCCTTCAGTGCCCTGTCCATCTCCCAGGCTTCTCCTCCTTTCCTGCAGAGGCCCCGGTGGGGTAAAGAGGCCTTTCTGAATGCTTTGGGGTGCTCTGGTATGTCTGCTACATAGTGGAGAGCAGGAAAGTAATATCCTCTGCCACCACCTCTGGCCCTGCTTATACTTTGGTGCCAGGCTCACATTCCTTACTACAAGCGGGCGATCAAGAGCCTTGGCAACAGGAAGCATCAGGAACAGAAGGAAACCCAGGCTTCACACCTCGGTTTCTGTACCTTGAGGGCTCCTCTGGCTGCTGGCATGGGGGAGGCCATGGAAAGGCTGGAGCAGCAAACTCCCTCCCTAGGCGAGGAGGGGAGTGGGGGCAGATGGCAGCGCTGAGCCATAATGCACCCTCTCAACCTGCTCCTTGGATCTGCAGGTCCTGGCCAGGGCCCAGCTCAGAGCCCAGCTCAGAGCAGACAGGGCAGCCCAGCACTCTGCAGTGATATCTCATTGCCATTGCATTTCAGAGAAGAAATGTACAAACACTCATGCACACAGTTCATTACGAAGTTCATCAGCAGTCTATTCTCATAGAAGTTTTCTTGCTTGTATGCAAGCTATTAAGTATGATTATTTAAGAAAGGTAACTGGAGTCATTAAATATTCCTTTCATATGCTTCTGGGGAGACCTGTCAGAATTTACAACATACACTACATATACTCTTGGCCAATGGGGAAGAAATTGCAGTGCAATAATTCATTTCTGGTTTCCCTCTTGTTTTAGTGATAGCACTGGAACAAATTACAGATGAAATATGACTTCAAGTAAGCATTCATGTGGTTTAAAATGCTACTTAAACACTTTCATTTCACCTTTGAGAATGTATTCCCCTGAGGATTTTATTTTGGTGGTTACATGTGAGTGTGCATGTGTGCGCACAAGCTCGTGTATGTGGCAGGGGAAAGCCCATGGGGATGTGTTCTAGTGTATTGGGTTGAGATTTATCAAAGAAGTTTGCTAAGGAACCTTAGTCTTTTGTAGTTGAAACAAAACATGATGTTCCTTGGTTTTATTTCACCAACTTTCATAATTCCTGTTAATAGCAAAACAAGGGGAGTATCTGACAGGATAAATGTTTCTATTGCAAAATGTTTTGAAAAATATTAGAAAAGTTTGTACATTTATGAAACTTTTTGAAAAACAGCAGTAATTTCCAAAAGGTGGAAGAGAAGCTGGTGTAATAGCCAACCCAGTTCAGAATGTTACAAGAACAAGAATGTAGAGGTCTAGAGACAGGTAATCAAGCTGTCATTCTAAACCTAGCAAAGTACTTTCAGAACAATTGTGCTATAAGAAAGCTTCCAGTTTTCCTCTGCTTATATTAGTTAGAAAATACACTGATGAGAATGAACCTGAGAAAGGGTGGTGGTCGACATGTAACTAATATTCTGAATTTCTCTCTGGACTCTGCCACTTATTTTTCAACATATAGCTAAGTTTGTCCTAACAAAAACAAACAAAAAAATATCCATTGCCTCGCATTAAAAGCTCCAACTCATCATCACACTTTTGTATTTTTTTGTGCATGCATGTTTACCTTAGTGCTAATTTCACACCTCCTCAGTAACATGGTTTCCCTGATTCCTCCAACTCACTACGCATCTCCTAACTTAGAACCTGGGTTTTGAACAAAAAATAAACCCCCTTAACACCAAATGTTTCTTTTTCCAAAACACAGATGCATTTGCTTCTATATTATCTTCAGTTTTAGTAACATCCATCAAAGCTAAATCAGAAGGCCACACTGTTGCTGCAGCTTTCACTGCTGTTCCAGACTGCATGGGTTACTGGATACGAGGACACAATATCACAGTCCAGCAAAACATCTGCTAGAGTGATTAGAATTACATCAACACTGGTGGATAAATGTTTGTAAAACACTTTGAAGATGAAAAGTAATTGGCAAAGGATAATTGTATGCAAAATTCTAACAAAATTATACACAGATTCCATCTTCACACACTTTTTTCACTGCCAGATATCTTATCAAAATCCCCAAGACTTTGTTTAGAAATGTAGGGCTAAATGTGTCTTTTTTGCAAAGACAGATTAATATAAACCAATGAAATTATGAAGGTGACCATTTCATTTTCCTAAGCTTGGTTCAAATGACAGAGGGTAGATTTATACAGCTACATGCCTATGATCATGTGTTGTCACATTAGTCTGTGCATATTTGATTACCACAGAATACTGCAACGCATGTCTAGGGACTTTAATGGCAAATAAAATGCAAGCAGCTCTTTGGAGGTCACATGATATGTTTTCTGTTGTTAATGTTATGTAAATATATATCTGGACTGGTGAAGTACCCCATATCTGAACTTCGAGAACATCCAGAATGTAGCTCACAGTCCTTGTGTACTGGCAGACTTCAAGTATGACCACCCAGGCAGTGAGGATGAAGCATGCTGAGTAGCTACAAACAAAAGCTCCAGCTGGAGAACCATCCAAGCTCATCACAGGAGAAGGAGCTGTTCTGAGAACAATTTCATCGTGGAACCACTGCAGTCCAGAGACAACAGTTAGTGACAGCTGCCCGAAAAAGCAGAATAATGCTCTCATCTGCCATGGAGTTCAGACAATGTGCTTCCAGCCTCCCTCCTTCGTGTATATGTGCGCGTGTGTATGTATACACACAATATTGCATTAGCTTATTTAATGACTGAGGAGGAGGGTGCCTGAAATTGTGTTTTATTATCCTCTTAGATCTACAAGGAAATCAGAAAAAAAATAAGTCTGTGTTGCTGTGGTCAGTGTTTACTGACTCCTGACATGTGACCTTCCTAATATAAAATACAAATTCTTAATGGTGGCCCTGCATATGGTAGTGTTAAAGCAGAACCAATCCACAGTGAGCACAGTAACAGACTAGATGAAGTCAAGAAATTTTTCCAGCTCCTTTTTTCGTTATCAGGTAAGCAAGACTTACTATTAAGAGAGAACAAAAACTTCACAATTTCCTTGTGCACCACCCTGCACAAAACCCTCAATACTTCTTTGTTTCTCACACTGGAAACATCTATTAAATTTAATCTTCTTCTCATGTGGGGTGACCTCCATCTCAAGATGGGAATTTAGTATTTAGGATTTGCAAGCAGTGATGAACCTTCAGGAAGTTTACAGCACAGTTTGTACAAAAACCTTTGGACTTTGTGACTTCTAACACTCTCTTCTACTTAAATCTTTGCCTCCTACAGTTACTGATCGGCTTCCGTACTTGTCTAGCCCCAGATTTAGTCATCAGAAATGCAATTTTTTAGAAAAAATTAATTGTCTTGCATGGTGAAAGACTGGCATTTCCAGAAGACAACCCATTCTGCCTACTGAAATAATGTCCCTTCAAGTGTACCGAACACCTGATTAAGGTGCTTATCTTTGTCCTTCAGTTACAAAAGAGACTTAGAGAACTAGTCATTCCTAATATCAGGTGAGATGAATGTTACCTTTCCAAATTTATGCTCAGGTTGTAAGCAAACTTCCATACCTTGTAAGTTTACACTGAAGTAATTCCTCAGACAATGCTCCTTTTGCTTATTCCATTCCTCTTACACCTGAATTATTCTCTATGTTGCCCTTTATAAACATCTGCAGTTGAAATGTTCTGAAGGGAACAAATAACAGTTTGCCTGCTATGAATGTAGGCTTGTCTGACAACTCCAGTAACAGTTGTACAGAGAAGACTTCTTCACTTTCCTCTTCAGGATATTGATGGGAGATATATTATAGTTATGGCAAGAACATTTTGCTGCTGAAGAGTAGTATTCAGTGCATAAACAATTCACTTTGCAGAGGAACGTGAAGCTAAAAAAAAAATGTTACTTTAGGAAAATATTCATAGCACACTGTACAATAACTGTAGTTATTTTCCCTCTAACTTTTTGTTGTCATAAAAAAATCCTTTAGACTTTTTTTGTACTAGAAAACATTTTGGAAGGAATAAAAAAGATAAATGGAAAACTATAAAAATAAAATGCCTAACTGAAGAACAAACTTACAGAATTATATGAAATGGTTTAAAAATGTTAAAAATTTGGCTTTAATATTGGAGGAGAAGAAAATCAGTGTCAAAATTTCTTACAAGCCATTGTTTGTTCAAGATCCTTTGAAATGCTTTGAAAACTGACAAAAAATGCCAAGCAGATCTGTGTTCTTCAGATAACTGATGTCTTTTGGGTTGAAAGGGATGGTTTTTACTCAGCATCACAGCATTGCCACCTGGGATTATTATTCCGTAGGAACCATTCACAGTTTTGACAAATGTAAAGCAGGTTCCCATGCCAGTAAGCAACAATGTGCCTCCGCAGCTCATGGGGACAGCCTCAATGAACACGCTTACCCTGCAGGACATCTTTCCATGTGACCTAATTAATACTCAGGAAGCGATAAGCAACCTTGTGCCTGTGGTAAAATGAGACTGTAGCCCAGGAACTGACAGTTACCACAGAGCAGCCATCACTGAGAGATTTTTTTATGGCATGGTCGAAGGCATTTGTTTTTCACAGTAGGCAAAGCTGGATTTTAAATTCCCATAAAATGGCACACAGGCACATACAACATGCACACTGTTTATCACAACTCAGTGCACAATTTGTAACTGTAGCTTCATACTCATTGTGTCAGACATGCTAGTGAGGACTGCTACTAAGATCAAACTCAGCCTCCCCTGTCTGAGCTCAATTATTAATTCTTGCAGCAAACTACCTAAAGCAGTCTTCAACCCAAGTCTCCTGAGAGCTATCTTGTAACAAGCAGAACACTTAGCAGTTAACACTGTCATTGCAAGCAGGACAGGTATAAAACCCTTCCCAAGTCAGTGGAAGGAACATCTTTGCTTGCTCAACTTCAGCCAGGCACTGCTTGCACCCGGAGAGCCCAAACAGCTGCCCTTGCACCCCATGAAGGAGAGTTTTCCTGTGTTATTCTAAGTGGGATCCCTCCATCCAGATCACAAAATGAGGTTTAATAGTGTCCTTCTTCTAAGGCAAAGGAGATCAGTATCATACAACAAGGGTTGTGATATTAGTAATACTCTGTTTCAGTCTGCATGAAGTCACCGCTTCCAAGGTGTCACTCATCTCCTTTCATTTCCTTGTTCTGAGGTGGAAATAGTGTGGCAAAGAAACACATGTCAGCATCTAGAGCTAGAAATAAGGGAAGGCAGCAATAGTTGGCATAGCACCTTTGTTCAAGAGCGAAGACATGAGTAAAACACTTCTCTCGCTTTGTTTTGTTTATGGTTCCCAGAAACATGATGTTTTTATGGCCATGGACTTTGCCTGGGAGTTGACCAAGTGGATATGTTAGTCCTGCGGGACAAGGGGCACCTATTCCAGCTTTCAAACAAAGCTAGCATAAGTTTTGCTCCATATTGCAACGGTCAGTGCTCCCTGCACTTTAACTAGCTCATCTGAAGCGAACTGTGGGAACCCCACAGTGCCCTCAGTGAAACGCTGAATACATAACACAAATGCCATCCTTGCACTCTCTGAACATGCATACACCAGCCTCCTGCTTGGAGATGGATGTTCACACTACTCCCAAAGCACTAAGGCAGTGTGAAGGGTCTGGCATCTACTGATGAGAGATAACAGCAGCTGTGTTTTCTTTGACACTGAACTGTCCTGGCAATGAGACTGCTTGAAGATTTGCTTTAGAACTGTGTTTTTAACAATTTTTTTTTTTTTTTCTGAGAACAAGGCAATATTCTCAAAAAAAAAACCCAAAAAAACTTGATAAATTGAAATTAAATTTCCCCAAAATCTTCAAATATTGGAGACTGGATTTTTGACAAAATCTTGCAATTTTCTGCTGAGTGCATCAGCAAAAATAAGATCATCTTCACTTTGCATTGTGAGTGTAAAAGATGCAGCCCAAAGTAATAAATGATATGCTCATTACATGACCTCTCTGGAAAATGAGCTACCACGAAGAAAAAGCTACTTATGAGCCACAAAGTCCCTACTTAAACGCTCTTTGGGAGTTTAGACAGAACAAGGCCTTCGGGGCTTGGCTTTGGAACATACGCACCTCCAGTAAAAAGGAAAAACAGTCAGGAAAAAACGTGAGTTTAATGTAAATAATTATATTCAGTCTCCCATGTTTGAACATTTTTTTCTAGTGTGAAAGACTTTCTTTAAGCAGAAGGTAACTAACCTGGTACATTTTGGATCCTAACCCAAGGCAATACACCCCCTCCCATCTACACAGTGAAATCACGTCTCTACCATTAATGACCCTGCACAAAGACTAACAGCCTCTTGCGCATCTCTTGTTGCACTGCAGGGAGAATTCAAGACTTGCACACAAAAGTGGATGATTTCTGTTCCAGGACCATGATCCTTTTTCAGCTGGCTGCTGCACTGATAGTCATATTTGCTTTCTAGCCGAAGCATACTGGAAAGCTTTCCCAGTTTGATTATCCCTTCCAGAGATGGTGAAAGTATGCATCTTATTTTTACCAAGTTATCTTGTTTAATCAGTACTAAGTAAACATATTACACACTAATAATAAAATCACTGGAAATTCTCTACTTAATCTCTCTGATTTTCTTTACAGAGTTCAAACAAAGACCAGCAGGATCTCTAATCTTATGATCAACAAAGTTACATCACCAGCAGCCTCTGTTTTATCTGTTTACAGATCAGGCTAATTTTGTTAGAGGGTGGTGACATTAACTGTTACTGTATCAGTAGATAGTACAATTGCATTAGTCAGGCTGAGTCTTGCTGTCACTTCTGGTTGCAATTGCTTAGAGAAAACTCCAGAGATTATTTTTAATATCACGAGCTGTGGTTGTGGCTAAGTTTGGAGTGGTAGATCACAGTGTAACCACTGAAGGAGCTGTAAGACCCTTTGATGAAGCTTCCAGCCATACAGGAGAAGCAGCCCAGCTGCAATGCGTTATGTTAGTATATACCCTTCCTCTGGGCCAAGCAACCCCAGCTCACTGGGTATAGAGAGAGGAACCAGGGGTAATGATTCAGTCTGCTCCACACTCCTTTGACTTGATGTCCCTCCAGCTAAAACTTGTCCCTCCACCCTCACACTCTGCCCGGTCTCAAGGTGAGCCTTGGTGCAGGCAGATAAGGGTGCAACTGGCAGCGCAGGGAGTCAACCACCAGCCCATGGAGAAGGCACCCTGTGGTGGGGGCTGCCTCCCATCTCAGCTGATGCAAGGCTGCAGTGTCACCTTCCCTGCCCCCTCCCCAGGCTGTGTCCTGGAAAGAGCCGCAGCTGATTATCATCATGCCTCCCACATAAGAGGGATGTGCTGGAAGGAGCATTACTCCAAAGAGCCTCCCACAGCTCCTTGCTTGAAGTTAAAAGCCTGATCTAACCCTTAACAAACAGGAATAAAAGTGCTAGGGAAGGAATTTTAATTGGCCGACACTGTAAATGCTTTGAAGATGCTGTGTCATTATTGACTAACTTTCAGCACACCTGAGCCAGCCAGAGGGCAGTGATGTTGGTTTTGAACCCAGGATATTACTGCTACTGTGCCCTAGCACCCCACTGTTAACCTGCATCATCTCTTTTCATTGAGTAGATTCATTATGCCTCATAGTGTCAATAAAATCTTGCCTTGCCTCTGCACTGAGCTTGCAGGGAAGGTTGATGCTGTTTTTATCTCATACCTCTGCCTGGCACCTTTCCACCACCAGCACATGGCTCACTCACATGCAGTTTGAAGCACCCACAGAGCACAGCAGCATAGCTAACCACCCCCTCTATCAGTCCCCTCCCTGCCCGGAGCTGAACAACACAGTGTAAGTTGTTTTTACTCCATGCAGCTGCCAACACAAGAAGAGCAGGGATAAGCAAGGAAGGAGAGTTCATCTGGACTGACATAAAATCAGATGTCTTTGGTTTGTCAACCAAATGGGAGCCTGAAAGGATGCACACCAAGCCCAATAAAACGTTCCATATGGCACTCAGATACTAAGTATTTGTCAGATAAGCTGAAGAAGTTAAATTCATAAAGAGCTACTGCACAGCCTCGTTACAATGCTTTCCAGCCTACATGAGAACCATCTTTGTATTCTCTGATGAATAAAGTCAGAAACTATTTCTCAATCTTTTCAGGTGACCTAACCATCAGATTCTGGGAGCTTTTTCCCTTTTTCCTTTAGAAAATGTCCTTTTAATTAAAAGTAAATGGCATCTGATATTTCGGTGTCTGATGCCCTTAGGCTCCTATAAAATCACACTAACATCTGAGGAATACTTCCACTATAAAGTGCAACATATCATGAAGCCCAGAGAAAGAAACCTCTGTGACTATTTTCTCCTCCCAGATGTGCAGGACTAGATCTGAGGCTTGTGCACAAAAGTTAGTGAGACATTATTTATGGGAATTCTGCCGATACTGATAACTAGAAGAGACCACTGCTTTACATTTTTGGTTTGCATGCAACTTTGTTCATGCAATGGTCCCTTCTAACAGCCCTTTTTAAACATCAAGGAGACAACAGTAAGCTTTTATTACACTCATTAACATTTTCCTGGCTATTCCAGCCTCCAACAAGAAATTTCTTCTCTGCTTTTAAATCACTAGTAACAAATTTCTGAGAATAATTTTTACTCCTTTCTTCTACCCTGCCTGTGTAGGCACCATGAGAGCGTGTAGCACATGCACCCAAGCATAACCAGTGCTAGAAGCAACTGCAGTGGAGACAAGGGACTCCCCCTCCATGGATGGGGGAAGGGTTCCAGCACCCTCAGCCCCAACCGTAGACTGTCACTGACAGCAGCCCAGTTTGCACGATGGCAACAGTGAAAAAGCAGCACAACAATAGTTCAACCATTACAAGAAGGTCTATTCATTTGTATAGCCATATCTCCGTGAGGGCTTTAGAAATGTTAAGCCTATTCCTACAAAGGTCAGTAGGTGGTATATGTGTTACCCTGAGACAGACACTGAAATGTCTGAGTAAAAATAGACTGTTGAATGAAGGACCTTCTACAAATGAGTTTTCTAATAGCTTTGATATTGTTGTCAGCACAGATTTCATGGATGAGCTGAAACTAGCCTGAACTTGCTATGCCACCCAAGTTCATCAAAAAGTGCAGGAGGAGCTTGGATGGGGAAGGGAGAAAGGCCCTAAAGGTGTTTCCCACCACCTTTAAACCTAGACCAGTTGTCCAGAACAGTCCCAGTGGTCTCTTTGTGGCTAGCCATCACCTGGAAGAAATAATCTGAACCATCACAGTTCCCCAATATGAGACCGTGAAAAATAGGTGAGAGACAAGTATACAGAATCCAGTAACATCAGCCTGAGAAAGTTCAGGTTGGAGGTTTCTTTCAGACAAGCACTTCATATACATCATGACCTCCAGAGACTGTAAACTCTTATCCTCTTGAGGTTATTTTAAATCAAAGGCCAATGTGCCAGCAGCTGCACAAGTGAGGAATGCCTAAGAAAATAAATACCAGTTAGAGTGCTATTTAATGCCGTTAACTGCAGTGGGTGGAGGCTGGAGGGCAGTAGCTTTTAACAGGTTTTATTTGAAAGACTAAGTCAGTGTGGTTGTCACGACAGTTGTCTTTGTGGCTGAAGTTGTATTGCTAACAGATGGAAATCTGGCAGCTTTTTCTAATTTATGCAGATGCTTTGCAGAAGGAGTTACCATCCTAAGTGATTCTAACATTAACCTTATACAAACCTTTCTCCACTGTGTTAATAAACAGAACATTTGAAAGCTGTTCTGTTCAAAACAGTCACAGAAATGTTCAACTGTGCCTCCCTTTTCATCTCTTCATTTACTCTTACAATTCATCATGAATATTCTTTTGCATAAAATCTCTTACTGAACTGAGAATTGAATATGTAACAAAAGTCAGTCTAGTCCTCAAAATATCCATTTTAATTATAAAATTACCTACCAGGTTGTTTCTTCATTAATGAGCTAAACTTGTGGACTGTCTTGTTCTTGAAAACTGGCATTCATAACAATACCTAACAGGAATGATTTAACAAGAGAAGTATCTAAATTGGCAATCATTTAAAAGGACTGAATAATATTCTTAATAGCTGTGTAATGTTTCATCTTTTTGCTTTGATTGGCACTTTTTTAATTGTTAACACTCTTTTCAAACTGGCAACACATTGCCTCATTCTAATCTGCAGTGAGCCCAACTGTATTACACACCATCGCAAGTGCTAAACAGGCTCAGAAGCAGCACACCACTGAGAATTTTTGAGATATTTGATGTATTTTATGGATCTTTGTGTGTTCTTTACAGCAGATTTTAGGAAACCGGGAGACCATACAGTTTTGTTTTTCCCTTTGACAGTTGTTTGGAAATGTAGGTGTCCTGGAACTTACTGACTAAAGTGTATTTGTATAACCAATGTCCTGATCAGCTATGATGAGTAAAACGGGTACTTGCCTGTTACAGCTGTGTCTCTTTGAGATGACTGATTGTGTGTATCCGCACTTCAGGAGCCTTAAACAAATAACAGCAAGACTCTTGAAACTCTTCAGTGTCCACGTACATAGGTAAGAATGACCCTCACTAGTTGAAGGGAATAATCGTATAATTCTGTAAGGAACACAGAAGAAAATATGTAATATAGAGAGGTATGCTCACCATTGGAGCATTTCAGAGAAGGAATCAATATTAGTTCTGATTCTTTGAGCATTATCTGCATGACTCATGAGCCATCTTCTGGGTCTAAGCAATCTAACTTGAACTGAGAAAGATACCTTCTCTTAAATAATGAACCCCCCCTAGAAACTAAATACAGGAGTTAAGTCCTAAGCTTAGATGCTATATTCTGGCAGGCCAGAACTTTCCATGGAGGCTTTCAAATGCATTTTCTTTGGCCATTTTATCTACAGGAAACACAGACACTTCTTTTTGGAGACCTTTTCTATCACTGACTTAAAGTTAGGCACAACTCTGTTTTGTCGAGAGGATGACTATCCTTTTTTCCCCGTGTTCACAAGGAGCCTGACTTACCTGCAACCCAGAATTGTCTACCTTTTCAGGGTGCAGTCTTGAGTTGTGGCAGTTTCAATTATGAAGTAGTCTTCTCAACAGCCCCAAAACACAGAGACGCTGTGGGCAGAGAAGTGAGTGTTGGTTGCAGTATAGGGAGCGAGTTTGCAGGCATGTGGCTCAGGCTTCAGTGAAATGGTCTCTACTTCTTGCCTGGAAAGCTCAGGCATCTGTTACAGACAGGAGAGCAGCTGCCCCAGTGGGGCAGGGGTACTTGCCTTCTGCTGCTTTACATCCCAAAGGAGGATCTCAGCTGTGTAATAGCCTCTTCTTTTTTCCCTTAGTGATCAAGTAAGAAGAAATCTTAAATTGTGGTGAATAAACATACCCTGGACCTACTTGTAGGTAAAAATTTCCAGCTCCCTCCTGAGGGATCCATATAATTCTTCTGGATTATGTTGTTGAAGTGACCAGATCATTTGTTATTTCTCATTTATTTATACAGACTTCTCTGTCAGGATGCTTCACCTGCAGAACATCAAGAAAGTGACAAACTTTCCCTTAAGTCACTTAAAGTTTAACATCCAATGTCCCTGCTAACTTCTGCTGGAACTCTATAGAAGGGATACAGACATTCAGATGGCAGAACAAGAACTGTGTTACAATAATGACTGGGGAGGATGAAAAGAGATGAGGACTGTAGGAATATCTCTCAACTCCTTTGACTGTGAAATGGCAACTCAGCAAAGAAAACAATCTCTGCTTGATCATAGATCTTGTTTTATTACTACTGGGGCTGGGAGGTTGCAGCCTTCCTAGAGTGGTAGAGCAGTGCCACAGCATTATTTGAATGGGCATGGGAGAGTCAGTGGCCACTTCTGAAATCCAAGGCATTTTGAAATAGAAAGTTTTTTCTGTTGCTTGCCAAATGTTATGAGTCCAGAGGGTTGGACAATATGTCAGGTGGGAAGTACTGTTAGACCCAAACAGTTTTATGAGAAATCTAAACCATAAAAATACAAATTCTGTGCATAAGTAATACAACACAATTGAGTCTAGTAAGCATTTATAGCATTTTTTGCCTCAGGTGTCATGTGAACTAAAAAAGATCAAAGGCTGAGTGCCCTTAGCACTCAGTCAGACCTTCAAGAAGGGGTCCAATATACCTCCTAGTTGATGACTGCCTCACAGGAAACACAGAGCAGCTTGAAGAATAGGGCCCCAAATGCATATTTGGCACCCAGTTAAATTCTAGAGTAAGTATTTAGGGGTTTTTTTTAATCAGCATTCATTACATCCCAGTATAAACCACAGCCAAAAGAAATCACGTGCACCTGGTTTGAATCTTGGTCATTAATTAATTAGCCTGTCACTAATTAACAAGATGTCTTCAGAACAAGAGTGCATCTATTTTAGTTAACCAGTTACTGTTATTGTTCATGTTTCTGTTATTTTTCCATCAATAGGCTATTTATTGTACATTTCACTTACAAAATTCCATTACTTATATAGATAGTAATAATGTATGAAATATGTCTGCAGCTGTTTTCAACTTTTGTGACCTATGTAAACACTGAGCTTTGAAATAACTTGTGCTAGCTTCTACTAAGAAAAAGTTAATTCCTAGGCTGACTGATTCTAAGTGTTTTAAAGGCTATAAGTACATATGGTCTCAAGTGAGTTTTACATTTCATATTTCATCTCAAAACAAAGCTAAAACATTCACATGTCTAGCTAGAAAGCTGTAAATCAGTACTGTCTCCTCATGATATTTGTGCTCTCATAGGTTTTTATACCCATATTAAAAAGGCATCTCTAACATTTGCAATACATTAAATGACTCACACTGCAGATTTCCCCAGGTAACAAAGTGCCCTGTCAAGTACTGCACTGTAATTTCACTTGATTCTACACAAACAGCCAATGCACAGTGTCACATTCAAATAAACCTACTGTAACTTTAAAAATACATAATGAACATTTCTAAGACACAGTCATTTCTCTCTTCAAAAAGTGCCCTGTCAAGTACTGCACTGTAATTTCACTTGATTCTACACAGAGAAACAGCCAATGCATAGTGTCACATTCAAATAAACCTACTGTAACTTTAAAAATACATAATGAACATTTCTAAGACACAGTCATTTCTCTCTTCAACCCAAGAAATAGAGACTACTAGAAGCAGAGTTATGAATCAAATCCTATTCTTTGCAGTAATCAAAATACTAGACAAAAGCCTGTATTCTGGTCCGTTCTTCTCTATATCCTCACTACTTGTGGTTTTGTAGGATGCATTCATTTGGAAATTACATTTTCTATTTATTCTAAGGTTTAGGAGTAGCCATTTTAGATCTGTGTGAGTTTACAAAACAAGCAGCATTTCTTCATGCAATACAGTTTTAAGCCAATGTAATCAGTTCCTTGTGTTGATTCACATACAGAGGACACCAGCTCTCCATGTAGAAACTTTCTGGGAAGCTTTACTTTCTTAATGGCCAGAATCTACCCTTGCACAACACAGCCATGCAAGGACCTCCAGATTAAGGCTGGAAGCCGTGCAGAAAGTTGCTATGTCAGGAGCATAATGAATGTCATGGGAAGTGGCAGGGGGAGATGCTGTTTCAGCTTCCCAGAGGTTTGAGTGAAAGATGAGTGAATGGTAAATGGAGGACTGGAACTTGGTTTTTACTCCAAAATGTATGCTCTACGCACAGAATCACAGCTCCTCTCTTCCTGTGTTTTCATTGACAGTTGTTTACTGGATAAAACAAAAATCATTCCTGAAATATGGATTTCCAAGGCTTTGTTTGTTTGCTTCTTCCTTTGACTTGATAGGACAGTTGTAAAAGTGTTTTCTAAGAAAAGCATTTAGCAACCGGATGACACATCTTTGGCAAATGGCTATAGAGGATTAATTTCAGCTATAGTTTTCTGAAGTTATTGTTTTTTCCATCTGAAATTGTTATTCCTTTTATCCAAGCTAATTGACATTCAGTCCTTTAAGTGCTGGGCTGAATGACGAACAGTTGGCCTCAGCTCATCAATCCAGCTTGTCCAGATCCCTCTGCAAAACCTTCCTACCCTCAAGTAGATCAACACTGCTGCCCAGCCTGGTGTTGTCCGCAACCTTACTGAGGGTGTATGCGATCCCCTCGTCCAGATCATTGATAAGGATATTAAACAGAGCTGGCCCCAATACTGAGCCATGAGGAACACATATCAAAGTTAAAACTACTACCCATAAATGTAACAATTGAAAGCATAATCTATATCTTTTAAAGTTATTAATGTAAAGAGAGTAATATCACACCTTTGAGTCTCACCTCTTGATCTTCAAGGAAAGTGTTTTCTTAGGGACACTTGTTAGGGACATAAGGCAGGACACTGCTTTTGAAGTAGAGGCTGCAACAAAAGTATGAATCCTCCCTCTTGAGCCCTTGCTACCTCAGCCTGAGACATACCTAGAAGTTATCATGGATCTCATGTCAGTCCTTCCAGGAGGATATCAAATCAGGTTTTATTATAGAATGGTTTCCCATCGTATCATCTTGAACAATTGCACAATTTGGAAAAGGCACTATTAACCACTTTTTCTTACTAGGAAGATTAATGACTGAAGGATTTCTTTTTCTCTGTACATCTAATTGCACATCTGGTCAGTTTGTCAGTGAGCTCTTTGGTCAACTAATAAGATTGTAGCAGAAATCATTGTTAAAGCCCATTAACTCAGACCAATGTTAATTTCCAGTATCTCAATTCAATTTTCCACTGGCATTTTTTGATGCAGTTGTACATAAAGGTAAAGACCTACCTAGTCCTTAGTCCTGTACTTTTGAGTAAAGTACTTATATTCTTTCATTATTTTATCCTACACTGTGTAAAACTAAGCAAATGCAACACAAAGTCTTTACAGAATGAGGGTCATGTGTCTCAGACATGAAAAATTATTTCAATAGTCTTCAGCCAGTTTTCTTCCTCCTCGCCAATCCAATTTTGACAAATATGTATATAGGTAGTGGTTATGTTTATTTTTTAACTATCATATTGTCATTACTGATTAAGAAAAACAGAAAATCAGGGTTACCTGGTAATAAAAAAACTGGCATTTATCCATGGCAGCTTCAACTGAATCAGCTGCCCTTGGGAGTCATGTAAGTTCATTTTGATGGTGGGACTTAATCTTAGAGATATTTTCCAGTCTTTATGATTCTATGATCCTAACACATAGCAGTTACACTTAATGCTGCTCATACAATCTAGCAGAATGTGTTGCTAAATTTAGCACAATATTTACCCCTACTTTGTCTATATTTTCTGATTAACCTGGCTGTCATCCTTTACCGATTCCTGCAATCAGCTAAAGCAACTGACATTTCTAGTTTGAGACCAACTAAAGGACTCTTTTGGCAACTGTCAGCTGAAATACTTTGTAAAATTAATAGATGTTTCCAATCCAGTTTAGAAATCTGTGAACCACCTAACCTGTAATTAATTTTCCTCAATAAAAGGGCCTAAAATGGTAGTCTATGCATCCAGTTTCCTCATCTGTTTATGTAAAGGCCCTGGTGTCGCATGTATGTGTTTTCTTCATAAGATGGTGGAATTTTTGAAAGAAAGTAAATAATTAAGTACTTCTTATTCATGCACAGAATGGCAGTAACATAAGCACCAAGAGCTGAGGTTACTCCATTTCCTAAAACTTCCTGACATTACACCCATCTTAGTCAAAGACATTTTATCCTTTTAAATCTATTCACCATCACCTTTTCCTACTGAGGGCATCAATTAGATTATTATTATTTGTTCTCTACCAAGCAAAGCAGAGTGGAAAAATTTTCTACTAACTTCCATAAATGCTGGATCACCCACAGAAACCATGAAATGGATGAAACAAATATGCGAGTTGGGAGGATGCAGTAGCAATAGCTGGAAAGGCAAAAGCGGAAGCCACTGTTAATTACTGCTAGAAGTAGTACCAATCAAAAGTTGTGAGTATTATGGGCATTCAAACAC
This sequence comes from Antrostomus carolinensis, assembly GCF_000700745.2. NCBI lineage: Eukaryota > Metazoa > Chordata > Aves > Caprimulgiformes > Caprimulgidae > Antrostomus > Antrostomus carolinensis. The sequence goes on from NW_010335257.1 coordinate 29,030, forward strand.
AGACAGAGTAGCGGTGATCTCTGAGCTTTTCAGTTAAGACCTTCAGTACCTCCTGAGCTGAACCAGTGACATAAAAGTCAAAGGCATCATATCACACTGCAGGTCTGTGCATCATTTGGACTCCTATGTCTTTAGCATGCCTAAATGATCTAATCTGGCTTGATACAGAGCCATCAGAAGGTACTTCAAACCAACACATAAAGAATATTTTATAGTTGGTAAGTCTTGTTAGTCAAGATTCAAAGGAACAAGGTTATTCCTCTGATTAAAATAATGGAAGTAATTATTGTGAAGGTTTAGAGAGGTGATGTTAATTGTGATGACCTCTAAGAAAGAATTATCTACTTTCAGGGACTAAGGAACTAGCCCACATGTTGTGTATCACCACAATTGCAAATTTATTATCCACAAATTATATATTCTTCTCCTGCGTAATAATGCCATAAAAGATTTGGCACATTTAATCTAGACTGATTATAGATCCTTGCCAAAAAGGACTGTAAACATTAAGAAGTCCCCCTAAAATTAAAAAAGAAATTGTGCTAGGTTGGCCACAACAAATTTTGATTTGTAAAAATTAGATGGCTAACTATGCAAAGAATATGGGTTTGGCATGGGATGCTCTTTGTAAGGAGTGAAGAGGACATGCCATCAGGTAGTGGCAGAGTGAAAAAATCCCCTAGCAAGAAGCTCAAAACAGATGCTGAAAAAGGTCTAGCAAATGCAGAGGTTCAAGGGAGAGAGAGATGAGGTCAGAGCAATGGGAAAGGATTTTGTCAGCTGCACACTGGATTGACTGCGAGTTGTGGGAGATCAGGAGGAGGGGACAGGCAGGAAGGTACAAATATCAGGAGGAAAAGGCTAGTTGGTTCATGCATTAGTACCTGTGTAGCTGGAAATGAGAGGCAGAGATGAACTTGGAGATGTGAAAAAAGAGCTACTAAAGTAGAACAAGGGCCTGGATATAAAGGGAGAAGGAAAGAGAAAAATCTAAGAACACCACCATAAGTGGTCACGTTATGCACACAGGATTATGAGTTGCTGAGAGGATAAAATGGTTCCTGGGTTCATTCTACCACAAGCAGAGAACACCGGTAATCCTTGCTCCTCTGTATATAGGCAAGTGCCAAGAAAAAATTAATCTGCAAATTCTACAATCATGTACTGCTCTACAGGAGGAAGAAGAAGCTGAATTTTGAATGGGGCTACCAGTGTCCTCCAACTAGTAGTCACGAATTAGTCTGGTAGCAATAACCAGGAGTACGGGTAGAGGTTGCTAGATGTTGCAGTAATCACTTTTGAAATAACAGCTCTGTAAATGTTTTGAGAGGTGTGTAACCACTGCAAGCCTGCACTGCAGCAGAAAGCTGAGCTCTCTCATAACAAATGCCATTGAAAGATGTTCAGTGCTAATACAGCTGCTTATAAAACTTAGTACGGTGCTGTTGGGAACATGAAGATTGAAGTAGCAGCTGATCCTGTCAAATTGGAGACTTACCACTTTTAAACTGATATAAGCCCTTTCCTATTGAAAGTTTTCATTCTGAACTTTAACATTTATTTTAACAAAGTTGTGGCTAAAAGAATCATCATTGAAATAGTCTTTCTAAGTCTCACTGCAGGATGGAGATGGTTCATCAACGTATGTTTTGTAACAATTACATCAATAGTGTCATCACAGAATATTTTCTGAAATATTGTGTTAGAAGTTATATATTCAAATAGCCCCAAAACCAAGGAGCTATCCGTTTAAGCCAAATTTCCACCTCTGTATAGAGCTAATGATGAAAACATGACCTGCCTTGAATCAACCTGTTTTATGTAGCTTTCTTTCCTCTGAAATGCTGACTAGAAATGAAAACCACCGATTATAAATCTGTTAATTTACATGAGGCCTGGCTTTTACTTTACATGGTTTAGAAATGGTGATGAATACAAATGCACTGAGTGCTAAGGGCAATGTGTAAGTTGTGTGTTTCTGATGTCCTGCTTATTACAGAATGTTGGGAATTTTTTAATTTCAGCTTATAAATGAAGAAACATTTAAAATTCCCAGTCAAAGTGGCTTGGGTTAGCTTTTGGAGCAAAAGAAACCCTCCTAAAATTTGGATGTTTCTTTCCAACATCCTTTTGAAATTTTTCCTGTCTCTCATTTTGTACCTCCTGGGCCCCATAAAGTTACAATTAATAAAATCTTGTCATCAGGAGTTTCCTATTAAATTAAATCATTTCACAAAGTTTTCTCCCCATTTAATTCTGTTTAGCTAAGTGTTTACTGATGAGTCAATTAGCCACTACTTTATTTGTTCAACTTAATGTCACCACATCACCATGAGATCACCGCAGCAAATGCTCATCAACAACAGCATTGTCATGTCTGGCTGGTTGCTACAGGCTGGCCTCAGGCAGTCCACATCCTGGAGGTTGGCCGGTCAGTGACCTTGGTCTGGCTGCAACTATCCAGGAGAACCTGTATGGGGCATGGGAGTTAGAAATTACTTTGTCATCATTGATGATGATCACCCCTCCATATGGTGCAACTTCTCAAGCATGACCTAAGGAAGCAGAGCAGTTTGCAAATACAGCCATGACAACAGACCAAGTGCAAGTGAGTTGATATCTGCAGCGGAACAGACCATGTTGTGTGGCGACAGTTTCTGCAAGGAGAAGCTATGTTTTTAAAGCACTAGCATTTATTAGAGAGCAAGGTAATGGATATATCAACAGATATCAATACACCAGCCCAGGAGGTTACATATATATTGATATACCTGTTCAAACATAACTGGGCATCAGATCGTTTTGTGTGCACTGAGTAGTACTATGATAGACTCCAATTTCTGGAGCTGAACAAAAGATGGTAAATGCATTTGTGTCACCCAAACCTAGTGGCTGAATTACTTCTTTAAGTACAGTCCACATCTGCGAGGTCCTGTCTTCAGAGGTTGTTTTCCCAAATATCTGTAAATAGACACAGCCCAGCTCAAGGTGTATCTAGGTATAGCAGGGAATGGTATGTTTCAGAGTTTTTGAAACAAAAGTGCTGTAAAGGTAGAATGCATGGCCAATTTTTTTGGCTGCTCTAAGCAGAAGGCACCACAGTATGAGGCTAGGTTGGCTACACTGACATTCACACTAACGTGTAGGTCAGAAACCAATCAAGCTCAGGTGCTGAAGCCAGTACCTTCTACACAGAGGGCCATTAAAATGTGTTTGGGGCCCCAGAACAAACCTTTATTGACTCCTGGCACCTCCAGTCCTGTTGCTGTTTTACCTTGTGACTTGAATGCTGAAATATCAGCAGTCTGAATTTTGTACAACTCTGGGGAGCAAGTAGCTCTTGTTACCTCATTTTTGCACAAGGTCAGTGGAACAAACCCCTACTAAAATCAAGCTTTTCAGTTGACTTTCCTTACAAGTCATGTCAGCAACATCCAGTGCCACAGTGCCATCACTGATCTTATTCATCCAATGGAACAGTGTAGGACTTCCTGTAGATTAATCTACAGCCATCAAAATAAGGCGCTTTTTTTTTTTTGTTCAGTGAGAATAAGATCCTCTCACAAAGATGATGAAAATCTAAATTGTTCTACAGGAGTGCCTGTCGCCTTTCATGGTTTAAACAAGATAATTGGGCTCCTAACCAAGAATTTTCACCTAGGTGGGCTGGATGTGGCTGGAGCATAGACCTGTGAGTGGCCCCTTAAAAAGAGTACTATTTACCTCCTCTCTGCAAGCCTTTTAAAACCTAGTAATCCATCTTAAGATTTTAGCAAGGGCATAGGTAGAGCAATAAGCTGTTCTGGGGGAATTGAAATTTGTGTTGTTACCCAGTCATGAAGGATATCTAAGGTAACAAGGTCAGGTCAGTCCTTAAATTCTGTGATTTAGGGAAGTAAGGAAGAGAATCAAGCAGCTGCACAGGACCCACCACATGGTCTGTGTCTTCCATGTGTTGCAGATTCTAGGTCCTAATAATATTCTGGCACCAATGTGTATTAACAGTGCAATTTCAATAATCAGCATATTTTGTCAAATAATTGTTAGGCTGACGGTTATAAGAGGTGACATTGCCAGTATCTCATAAAGGCTGAAAGAAGTATTTCTCATTTCCATGCTGCATAAACAAAGCATGCCAGACAACCTCAGGAATGCTAATGATCTCCAGTACTTTAGTATATTAAGTATTCATCAATTGAGCACAGACCACAACAATGTTCTGAGAGTCCTTAAACACATGAGAAACACATGAGAAATGATGTAAAGTATATATGAGCTCGTATAATTTTGGTTGGTTATAGAGTCAAGCATAAGATCATAGAAATCAGGTCATATGTACGGTATCTTTCCTACTAGAAGGTTGTGCCCCACATTATATTTGCTGGTGCCACATCCAGCCCAGATTTAATTGACTCAAGCAATGAGTCATCCACTGCTCCCCCTACGGCATTGTTCCCCTATCTAACAGATAATAGACTTCACTGTCCTTAATTTCATCCCATTATATAATACCTCACACTTATGCAGTAACTGCCATCCAAAAGCTTTGCAAGTGTTAATTGAGTTTCATAACAGCCCCTCCATGAAATAGATAAATTCTGAGTCAGAGATGCAAAAACCTGTTACTTGCTGTAGGCTGCATATGGGATATCAAGCACAGCTGGGTCTCCCTTATTGACTGGGAGCAGTTTGCATGCAGCTTATGTGATAACCAAGCCCCTAAGAATTCTTTTCTAGGATGCAGCTCTAACCTCTCTCCTACCAGAATCTGTCTGCACCATGAAAAACAGTTTACTGCTTCACTGACATTTGTGCCTTTCAAACATTT
>NW_010335257.1:33890-36999 GCF_000700745.2 Antrostomus carolinensis
TGCTCTATCTATAAATAAATAAAGCCCTTTATTATTTTGCTCTTTCCTCATGACTCTCTGATCCGGAGACATGTCTTTGCAGATTATATGCTCAGAATTATACTCCGGGGAGTTTGGAGTTTATGCAGATAAATCATGTTGTGACTGTTAGACTCCACTAAGTAGCCACTAAGTAGCTCACTGTGCATGTGCTGTTATCCCATTGTGAAGCAAAGTAACATGTGAGTCACCATCAACTGATCCCATTTTTCCACACAGTGCAGCAATGTGCCTCGCTCAGTTACCACATCTCAAATGAAGGACCCTGTCTAACAGCTGGGGGACAGGAACCTCTACAGGCCAGCACAGGTCTTCTGTCTGACAAACCCTTCATTTTCTTTAATTAGTGCATTTGTTTTTAGAATATAAAATTAGACATGGCATTTTATTGCATGCATCAGCATAGGCTCTCAGGTTTCTAACTGAAGCAACTCAGGCAATATTCTAGATCATAATGCAAATGCAGGCAAAAACTAGAAATCTTCTGGCTGCTTTGAAAACTAATGTCTTTGGTTTTCATTTCTCCTGCAAAAACCTAAGTGCTTTTTAACTATTTATCTTCAATTAGCTTATTACATTTTGGGTGATATTTATCTGACAACTGTTTTTCTAAATCAGATTTTACCTTTTGCTCATCTGTATTTCTGCAATTCCTCTCTCTCAGATTATTTTGTGACATCTTTCTGCTGTCTGTCCTGCTTTTTCTACCCTTTCTTAATGAATTGAAAGGTAGAGTGGATGATGGAGATTCCCGCCATGTAAAATTCAAGATGCAGAAATGCATATTTGCAAAAAAATCTAAAGTGACCAATGGTTCAACTTTTTTTTGTGTTCTCTACACATAAGGTCTCATAATATATGCAAAGGTTGTCTCCTACAAGTAGTTTTTGGTAACGCATCTTCCCTGAAATAATCTTTATGCAATACTTATCACTCCTTCACCCTGCCAGCAAAAGCAAACTTACATAAGAAAAATTATCAGTCCTGAGCAACACAGCCCTGGAATATGGGAAAAACCATTCTTTCCAGAGAAAAAAAAATAAGAGACAGGTCGGGGTATGAAGTAGTGGTTGTCACACCTGTATACATAATGGGTGTTTCTGAGCTATTTACCTAACTTTGAAATTGCTTTCAAAAAGGTTCACAAAAACTGAAGTTAGCACCTTCCATTAGCCAACCGTGCAGCTCACAGACCTTACAAAAAAAAAAAAAAAATCTGTTACTTAATACTGCATAATTAAAGGATCTGCAAACTACCAGTCAAGATAAAAAGATCAAGGGCTATCATAAATCTTTCTGCTTCATGGGATGAGCTCACCAGCAGCAGAAAAAGATGTGTATTTTCTTTCTATGAGGATTACTTGCTCAGGTATGGTATAAGAGTTTGATTATTTCCTCTCTAGTATCTGTCATGGAGCTCTACTTAAGGATACAACTGAGTCCTTTTCAAGGACAGCTCCTGTGTTTAAAAATGCTGTCAAATTATTTGCCTGTCTGGTCTGACATTTAGCGAGGGACCACACTGAGTAGAGCTAATGTGGAATTTTATTTATTTACTTCATAAGAAAATGCTTATGGATCAACACTGAAGTTTTTTCACGGAAACATACCGACTCAGATAAAGCTTTTGCCAGGAAAGTTTCCTACTGTCCAGAGTCCAAGCTAGAGAGACCTGGGGAAGGGCAAAGGACTCAAGCTGATGGAAGCAGAGAATTCAGTATCTGTCTTCTCCATCTATTTTTCTCCTGATGACAGTTGTAATTAGCAGGCACCAGCTATGCCACTTGTATCTCTTTTGTCATTTTTTAGAAGGTTTGAAAGAAATCAGTGTTTCTTCCCTTTGTTTCTTTTTTTTTTTGCTACAGGAACATTTTAGGTTGATCACAGTGAGGACACTGCAAAACAGTGAAGCCTACAAGATATTTCTTGCTTTCTGTCTGTTCCTAATATTATGTTTGTATGGTGGTTTCACCCACAGCTAAGACCATGAGGTCTTGCACTCATTCCCCCCAACCTGATGATATGGGAAGAGGGGTTGTGGATACGAAAGAGGACAGGGAGGGCTCACTCACCTGTTCTTCTCACAGGCAAGTAGTCATCAGAGTAGGATAGTGAGACACCTTCCCACAACCCCTTCCTTCTTCCTGGGCTCAAATTGCTTTGCTCCTGATTTCTCTACCTTCTACCCCACAACGACATAGGGGACAGGGAATGTGGGTTGCAGTCAGTTTGTCCATGCTGCTCTTTCCAGTGTGAGATCCCTCCCGAGGGCTGCAAGAGTCCATAAACAAAGTGTTCCAATGCAGGCTGCCCATGGACCTCTTCAGGCACAATTCCCAGCTCCAGTATGGGGACGTCCACAGGCTGTAGATGGGTCTCTGGTCCAGCACACCTCCTCCCACCCCAGCTCTGGTGCTGAGTGTCTCTGAGGTCTCTAAATTCAGGCACAACTGCCCTCAGGCTCAGATTTCTGCTTCAATATGGAGTCCTCCATGGCCTGTTTGTGCCGCCGTTGAACTTCCATGGGAAGTTCTTCTCCTGCTCCATGCATGTTGATCTGGGTGTCTGAGGTTCTCTGTCTTCCCTCCTCCTCCTTCCTCATGGCAACAATGCTCTCCTCTTTGTTTAGGCCGATGGCCATCTTTTGTTCAGGTCAATGATCTCTCCTCATGGTTCTCTCCTCCTTCTTCTTTTCAAAACCAGTTCTTCCCTCATAAATATTGATTTGAAGAGGTGTTTTTCTATTGCTAATTGGGTCAACCTGGTCTGGCAGCGGGTCCATCTTGGAGCCAGAGTAGCTTCACGAAGCTTCTCATAGGAGCTGTGTGGTGGGTTGACCCTGGCTAGAGGCCAGATGCCCACCAAAGCCCACTCTATCACTCCCCCTCTTCAACTGGGCAGGGGGAGAAAAATACAATGAAAAGCTCATGAGTGGAGATAAGGACGGAGAGAGATCACTTACCAATTACTGGCACAGGCAAAACAGACTCGACTTGGGGGAAAAAAACAAATTTACTTTATTACCAATCAAAACCAGAGGATAATGAGAAATAAAATCAAATCTTAAAAC
>NW_010335258.1:0-2735 GCF_000700745.2 Antrostomus carolinensis
CTTTTTGTCTTTCACATGCTTAGAGATGGCCCCTAATTTCAGACAGGCCCTTCAGCCTTTCTGTGTGCAGCTGCAGCACAAGTTTTCATCTCTAGTGAAGAAAACCCTTTGATACCTGTGCCCTTTTGGTTTTGGTTTATGGAATGCCAACAAGAAGGTAGGATTTGAGTGAAAGCAGATTGTTCTTTTCTCCTTTCCTACTTCAGGGCAGGTCTTGCAATGAAAATACATGATTTCTCATCATGATGTAGTGCAGGAGGAAGGCTGAGGAGCAGTGTTACTGAAGTCTCCACGGAACGGAATTCAGTAAGCTTTTGAGGAAATGCCAGAAGACTTTGGGTTTGCAGCTGGTGTGGGATAAAGGCAGTTCTGGGTAATAGGGACATGCACAGATCATCCACTTGCTACAGAGAATACTGGAAAAAAGCAGACTTGAAAATGGAAGATTCTGTGCCATTTTCTGGAAAGGACAAGTAGTGTCTGAGGTTACCTTGTACAGATGTTTAAAATCTTGATGGCATGCTTTCCCACTGTAGTTCTGAAATCTGTGCCTTCCTTCCCTGTACTCGGGAAGATTCAGGGTAGCTCCTCTCAGCTTAACCTCGTCATCTTTTGGAAGACAGAATTTTAAATTTTCTTGGAGTGAGAGTCTACAAAACTACGATCTGGTGTTTGCAAGTGACTGCTGCTGTGGGATATGGCATACACTGGCTCCTGGAAGCTTGTTGTACTTACTGTGTTTACAGGTGAGGGACTCTCTTCTTACAATCTGATTTTGATTTTTCCTGAAGAAACTGTGTGGGTGGTGTAAGCAAGTAATTTTTTTTTGCCTTTTTTAAAAAAAAAAAAAATCTTATGGCAGAAGCCTGCAGAAATGTTTTCGAAATGAATCAGCAAAACCTGGTCTCAAAGATTTAGTGAAAAAGAATGCTAACAACTTGAATTAGATGTGGGGAAAAATAGGAAACACCTTTCCAGGTGTTAACAGTATGACTGAGAGACCGAGATTCCCAGCCAACCCTGCAACTCCAAGTTTTCCTCCAAAATTGATGTGGGGTGTTATAATGGGTTTGTATACTGAAATGAATCTGAAGAGCAGTCTGCTTCTGTTTTCAAGATCCTGCTTTTAAAATATTTACCTTGTCAAATATATGAACACTGAGACTTCATTAAATTTTTTTTGAGGTAAAATTGCTAGTGGAATTAATTTAAGCCTCAAAGTTATGTTAAAACAAGGTGATGTTAATTTCCTGTATTGGATAAAAATTCAGGTTAATTCACTGACTGATGTTTTCATAACTTGTAGTTCTAGTTTCATCTACAATGTGGCTTCTAGGTATCACCTTTTGAGCACTTTTTGTCTTGGCTTTGGTCAGGAAAAGGAGGAGGAAGAATAGATTCAACGTCCTTAGCATGATTCCTGTTCCAATTTACAAAAGAATCCTTAAAATCTTCGTACATAGGTTCAGTTGCTTCAGTGTTGCGTCAGGGAAGTCCTGACTAGTGGAGATGTTTGCTCAGTTGAATTTCTGGCTTCCATGTGGTCTTTGATTCCATCATACTGAATGGTTTTTGTGGTCTCTTGCTCTCCTCTGTTTCCTTTCTGACATCTCTAGTTAGGCTCAAGACCTGTGCCTCATGCATTTTACTCAGCCTAACGTGTGATCTCCATTTTGCAGACTGTACCCTGAGTTTCTTCACCCAACAGGTCTTGAGTGTAACTGTAGGTCTTTCTTCCCAGTGTTGTCTTTTATAGCCATGTCAATATTTATTCTACATTTAGAACAATTTTGTTAGAAAACCAAATGTGTATTTAGGTTTTCTGTCCTACTGGGATAACACGGACAGATCTACTTCCCTCCTATACCCATAATAGTGAATTGTATTAATGTAATTACCCAGAACAATTCCCCAGCAGCTGTCTCTTTTAATAAAGCCCATGTTTACATTTTGAAATGTTTCTTTTGGGTGTTTCTGACTATCATCCTATCCAGTGTGCTTTATTATCGGTTCTGTAGGTGCTTACGGTGTAGTGGTTCATTTTGGCCATTCTTCCCCCAACCCCCCCATGACAGTGTCCCATAATGTTCATACATTATTAACTTCAGTGCAGACATTATTATGAAACAGATGCACGTCCATTAAAACCTTGTTAGGAGATGTTATCATATTTCTTTGCACACGTAATTAATTCAGGCTTGACTTACTGCTTCGATGGAAGGTGAATTCACTGCTCAAGGATGCAATGCTGAAGTCCCCTGCTTTTGAATTTTAAACAGATATTCTTGTGGTGGTGGGTTACAGCTTGTGAGCTGGATCACTGTCTGTCTTGCCCAGTGAGCAGTAGTTTGGATTTGCAGTTCATGCTGTAGCCTGGGATTCTTTGTGGGCCAGATGTCAGCTTCTCCTAGAGAAACACTTTGTTAGACCCAGCCTAGTGAGTTCTGGCAGTGGTGTACGCCCACTCTTCTGCCATCATTCTCTATCGTGTCATTTACGTGAGAACATGTTTATCTAGAATGGTGTTGTAAAATAAGTCCTTCATCCAACCACACAGATCTTGTCGAAGCCCTTGCTTTTGATCAGTTTGGCATTAGGCTTCAATGTAATATAAAATGTGGTGTTTGCTGAACATGAGTCCGTGCTCATTTCTACAGCTAAGTCAGTTGTGTTCAGCATTGTTGACAAGGGTGTTCTTTGGTGACTTCTTTTTTTTTCTTTTTCTTTTTCTTTTT
>NW_010335259.1:0-5203 GCF_000700745.2 Antrostomus carolinensis
ATATTTGCAAGGGGAAGGACTGTCCTGAAAAAAGTAGGTGGGGTAAACCTGGAGGAGAGGCCATGGACAAACAAAAGACGACTATCAGCCTAAACAAAGAACAGACAGACAGAGAGAGCTTCGTTGCTAGAGGAAAAGATGGAGACCCACACCCAGTTCAACTGCATGGAGTAGGAGAAGACAAAGGAAGTCCCCTGCAGCCCATGGAGATTCAATGGCAGAGCAGTGACCCATATGTAGGCTATGGAGGACTCCACGCTGGAGCAGAGAAGTTGAGCTTGAGGTCAAGCGTGACTGGAATTGGGACCCTGAGAGTCACTTGCTACCAGAGCGGGGGTAGACTCTCAGAGTGGGGGGAAAAGTCTGCAGCCCATGGATGTCCCCATGCTGGAACCAGGAGCTGAGCCCAAAGAGGTCCGTGACTCCATGGGAAGCTTGCTTTGGAACACCTTGTTCCTGGACTTTCATGCTGGGAAGAGCAGCAGAGGTGAACTGACTGAACCCCCATTCCCTGTCCCCTGTGCTGCTGCGGGGGAGAAGGTAGAGAAATGGAGAGCAAAGTGATTTGAGCCCGACAAGAAGGGAGGGGTGGGAGGAAGGTGTTGTAAGATGTGGTTGTTATATCTAGTTAGATGATTTGCAACAAATTAAATTGATTTTTCTTCCCCAAGTTTGAGTCTGTTTTGCCTGTGACTAAAACTGGTGAGCGAGCCGTCTCTGTCCTTCATACTAATCCCATGCCCCCTTTGTTGTGTGTCCCATCCCATCTCACCAGGTTGGGGGAGTGAATGCAGGACTGCATGGTCCCACTGTGGGTCAAACCACCATATTAAAGAATAATAAATAATACTTAAACCAAATTTTAACTTGTGAGGTTTGTCCCTGCGTGTTTTCCTAATATTTTATCACATTTTTCTCATGAAAATACTAAGCTCATCTTTACTGTATTTATTGGGTGTGTTTTTAAATGTCATCTAAATGGAATTCAAGTGCTGAAACTTTTGATCCGTCACTAGTTTTAATAATCATAAACTAACTTTCTGGCTTCAAAATTCTGGATATGTAATCTCTGCTTTTAAAAACCCAGATCTGGCACTGCATAGTTAGCCAACAATGCAACACAGGCACTGTATCACAGAATTGCAGTGGCTGAAAAAAACCTTTAAGATCACTGAGTCCAACTATAAACCTAACACTACCAATTCCACCTATAAACCAAGTCCCTAAGCACCTAGTCTATCTGTCTTTTAAATACCTCCAGGGATGGGGGATGGTGACTCAACCACTTCCCTGGCCAGTCTGTTCCAATGCTTGATGACCCTTTCAGGAAAGAAGATTTTCTTAAAATCCAATCTAAACCTCCCCTGGTGCAACTTGAGGCTGTTTCCTCTCATCCTATCATTTGCTACCTGGGAGAAGAGACCAACACCCATCTTGCTACACCGTCCTTTCAGGTAGTTGTAGACAGTGATAAGGTCTCCCCTCAGTCTCCTTTTCCTCATATTAAACAACCCCAATTCCCTCAGCCACTCCTCATAAGACTTGTGCTCCAGACCCTTCATCAGCTTCGTTGACCTTCTCTGGACACACTCCAGCACCTCAATGACCTTCTTGTAGTGAGGGGCCCAAAACTGAACACAGTATTTGAGATGTGGCCTCACCAGTGCCAAGGACAGGGAGATGATCACTTCCCTAGTCCTGCTTGCCAACACTGTTTCTGATACAAGTCACGATGCTATTGGCCTTCTTGCCCACCTGGGCTCACTACTGGCTCGGATTAATCTGGTTATCAACCAACACCCCTAGGTCCTTTTCCTCCAGGCAGCTTTCCAGCCACTCTTCCCCTATCCTGTATCTGTCTTTAAAATTATGATGTATACACTGAGTACTCACTGCATTTTATTCCACTCCTGAAACCATTTTCTGCTTGTTGACTGCTCATTTCAGGACTCTGATTTCTTTCTAGCACACCACTTTTACTACACTGAGAAAAGTAAAGTTCTCATAACTTCCTCTTAGCAGGTTCGGGTTCTGGTACGTCTGTATGCAAGGTTAGAGGTATGCCAAAATTAATTGGGAAATTTTAACCTTGTGCTAATAACTGATACATTAGTCTGTTACAAATGGAAAACTGTTCCCTATTTTTAACCTCAAATATTCAAAACATCATAATTTAGTAAGACTGTTAGACTGGCTTAAATGAGTGTACAAATACTAGCTCTGGTACTTTTTTAAGGAGAGAAGGTCAAGAGCTCTCTTTGAGCTTTTAAAATCTGTATGAACCACATTTTTGAGGTTTTTATATGTTACTGAATGCTCTTAGCTAAATTTTATTTTGTAAAAATTAAGTCTCAAAGATTCAGCTATAGTAGCATTATAGAGAATATCGGAAATTTCAGTATTTTGTAATGAAATATGCATGACTCCATTAATTCCCGTAATCTTGTGTTCTTTTCCACACAGTTCTTCTTTGTAAAGTTAAAGGATGGGGTGAGAAATGGGTAATTGACAGATCTATTGATCAACAATATTTTGTTTGGAATGATTGAGAGTTAAAATACTTGATCAAATAAATCTGGGCAGTACAGTGGTAATATTAGAGAAAGTGTCTACACAGAGGACCAGCTTGCTCTGTATATCTGCAGATGACTGGAGTTTTGAGCAATGGAATATTTTGGAAATGGAAGAAAAGGACTTAGTGAAGACAAAAAGTGCTGGAAAGAAAAAGACAGGAATGGGGAAGAGAAACAGGAGTTATTGTAGTGCTAAGGTGTATACAGACTCAGGGGAACTGTCGTGAAGACAACGATTTCTCTGTACATAGATTTTTTTTCTAAAAACTTGGTAAAAAAAAGATGGAATAGAATGCAGAGTGTCAAATTCAGGATTTTTTTAAACATTAGTTTATTTTCTGCTAATATTTTATTTTAAAAGTATATTCAGAAACATTGCAAAGCCTGCTTTTAGCCTATCAGTTGTGAGAACTGCAAACCAGAAGATCATGCATGTAGGATTTTTGGAGGAAGTATTTGTACAGTCTGAGACCCGGCTTCCACTCATGCTACAGGTCCTACAGTGCTGATAGTCCAGTGACTGAATTTCATGAAAGAAGCCTAGTTAGTGGTTCAGTCTTGTTCTGCTCCAATAATATGTCTCAAGATTAAAGATAAAACTGTAAGGGTTGACAACCGTATAGTTATATCTTTCTGTCATTTCATACAATTCGATAAAGAAACTTGGCAGGTTTCTTCTCATTCTTCTTCGCTTGGCTTACTGACCCTTATCTGTGTCAGAAAACCACAGCAGTATTTAGTTTCTGAAACTGGAAAAGGGTGGGACACAGATTATTTTAATAGTCCTTTGCTTGTTTTGTTTTTATGCAAATCTTTTATTCTCACTAGCATCTACAAAGCCTATAGAAAAGATTTATTACCACTTTGCAGTTCCCAGGCAATATCTGATCACAATGTATGGGTGACAACTTTAATAACTCTTAAAATGTACTTCCGTGAAGTATATCAGTAATATTTTTACCTTATTTTGGCCTTGCTGCTAGTAACAAGTTAGATCAGAATTGCTAGTGCCAAGGAGCCAGCTAGTAGGTGCATTTTTCATTTCAACATAATCTTATTCATGGTTTGTCTGCTAAAGCAAACATGGCTCTTTTTGCTCTCAGGCAACTGAAAACATTCATGTAAGTTCAACTCTAGTGTAAATGGAAACCCGTATCCCAAAGCACAGAGAATATACACAAATTTTTTTCAACATTTTGACCTCTTATTTTTCCTCACAGCTTTATATGCTTTATATAGGAAAGTTTCATACTACTGTTGCTTTTTCTGCTGCCAAGTGCAGTTGTTTCAAGCTCCATTCTCTCACAGGACTTGCTATTTAGCAGAAAAGCCTGATGTGATGTAGTTCAATAGCTGCCCTTTCCTTCAGACAATTGAGCTTTCTGTGCTGACAAGTGTGCTGGGAACTCTGACCTCCTCTTTCACATTCCCCGTTGCACAAATAAGACTGGGTTGTGACTTCCACACACAACGCAGTGGCTGACTTCACCAGTTGCTGAAGCTTCCATTGTCTTTCTCAAGCAAAACTAAAAAGCACTGTGGCTTGGAATCATGGAAATTAAAAATATGATCTTCAGCTGTAAAACCTGGCACAACTTTGCTAAGGCTGATGCCAGTTTACAGCAGCTGAGGTTCTCAACTTGCAGGGGAGGAAAAGACTTTTGCACTTTATTATCCATTCTGAATATAAAGGTAAAGACATAGTTAAGGATGAAAGTGACCATTTTATAATCTATTTTGTCTCAGAGTAGGACTTCAACAGTAGAATTTAAATTCTATATCGATGGGTTTAGAATAAAATGCTCTGTTTTTGCTTCTCTTTCTTCACATGAGCAGTAGCACAGCTGTAGTGTTTGTGATGTTGGGCAGATAGAATGACTTGAAAATGATCTAGATTGAGTTTGAGACATATTTTGGGGAAAGATTACTTTTTATTGATCCACCTTTATCTCTAACACAATTCTATTTCCAGATGGAAAATATTATAGCCTTGTAACTGAGATATTGTAGCTTTCCAGCTACTCCTAAACTGGGAAATGCTGTTGAGGTTATATAATCTAGTATTGTTTTGCATTCTAGTGAAAATGAGGGCACGACAACTATATTTTTTCTCCCAAAATGCCACAGAAGAGGAAACTTAAAACAGCAAGTAGCCTGATGAGATGGGCACAAGTCTTACCTGTAAGAAACTGCTTTCCTGCTTCTTAGGTGTGCATCCTAATGACCTCCTTTTATTAGTGCAGAGAATCTAAATGGCTTTGAAGACAGAAGACAGGAGCTTTGTTCTGTAGATTGCCAAAGTTCTATTGTAAGGGCCCAGCACTACCTAACCAAGTCTCTAATTCTGCAGCTTTACTGTGGAATTACAACTCTATAACGAGTATATGAGTTCCACTCTGATTCTCCAAACCCAAAAACTGACATCGTATTCTTCCATCCATGTTATATTTCTGACTCCACTGCAAATGTTTCTTCCGAGGAATGCATATGTATGTGTGTATGTGTCTTGGTATCAGTTTAATTGTAATAGTTGTCTCCATCCCCCCAGCAGAAAAACACCTGGGGATGTTGGTCGATAGCAGTCTGAATATGAGCTGGCAGTGAGCCCAGGTGGGCAAGAAGGCCAATAG
>NW_010335260.1:0-4654 GCF_000700745.2 Antrostomus carolinensis
GAAAAAAGGGGGAAAAAAGGGGGAAAAAAGGAAAAAAAATCCCCCAAAAACCCAACCCAAAACCGCCTCAAAACACAGTTTTCCTACAGAGTTTAGCTGCTAAATAATATTAAAGTATTATGAAAATATGAATACCGTAGCTTAAATAACTGCATTTAAAGGCAAGCTATGTATAAATATATATATATAAAATGTCAGCCTGCTTCATCTGTATTACAAAGATCAAAACCTCAACTTTATTTTAAAACCTACTCACTGTCAGCACTGATAGTTGTGTTCTGACTGGATCTAACAAAGATTTTTCACAAAGCTCTGAGCAACGCCTGAGCATTTTCATCTTTGTCTTTGGTTCAAACTGCTGAAATGATTCAACTATGAGGTAAACAATAAAAAAAAAATGTAACCCAAAATATTTGTAGAGGACACATCATGACCATCATCTCAACTGTGCCCTTCTTGAGTGGAACATTCACCTACCAGAAACTTTCTAAGATGTTGGTCCCTTCTCCCAAGTAACTAGTGATAGGACAAGAGGAAATGGGCTCCAGTTGTGGCCAGGGCAGTTGAGATGGGATGTGAGGAAGAATTTATTTGCTGCAAGGGTTCTGAGGCATTGGAAAGGGTTGCCCAGGGCAGTGGTGGAGTCCCCATCCCTGGAGATGTCCAAAACCATGTAGCCATGGCACTTCAGGACATGGTTTAGTGGCCATGGTGCTGTTGGGTTGATGGTTGGACTTGATGATCTTAGAGGACTTTTGGGTGATGGTTGGATTTGACCATCTTAGAGGTCTTTTCCAGCCTTCATGATTTTATGATTCTAAGTCTTTACTGAAGTTGTTGCTGTTCAACATCCCCAGAAGTTAAAGCTGCTCATCTCTAATTAAATCTACAGCCCTGTACGGGTTTTAAAACACGTTCCTCTCGCTGCCAATTTTGTTTTCGCTTGCTTGTCAACTCCGGAGTCCCCAAACACGCTCTGAACAACTGCTGCCCAATTAAGAAACAAGATATATTTCAGATAATAATGAAATTATTCACCAGAGAGAAAATCCAGATTATGACAAGAAATGGAACGAGGAGGAACCGCTGAATCCTGATTAATTAATGCAACTTTTTTTTTTTCTTTTTTTTTTGGTTTGAAAAATGCACTTTTCAGGGCGTAGCACTGTTTTCATTTAACGCCGCTTTGAATTGCCGCCTACAGAAGTTAAAAAAAAAAAGAAAGAAAGAAAAAAAAAAAGAAGGAAAAGAAAGAAAGAAACCACAGCTATACGAGCCTGCTGACTTCTTATAAAAGAACCAGTTTTAAACTTGTTTACACTACTGATTCCAAATGAATTCAAGATGGTGGCTAGTTAAAGAAAAGGAGACCATGCCAAGGTTTGTGATCAAAGAACTTCAATTCAACAATGTTCAGTTTTAATTGACCGCTAATTAAGCTACATTAGGCCAAGAAAAAGTCTCTATCACTTCTGAGTAATGAAGAAAAGAATTCGTTTAACCCTGTCCTAACCCTCCTCCAGCCAGCTTACAGAAAAGCAGCTTCTCAAGTGCAGCCTTGGAAGAATTTCTAATATTAAGACGCCAAAAAATCTTTTTTTAAAGAGAAGGGGAAAAAAAAAAGAAGTGTTGGAGGAGGAGAATGTGCCCAGCTCACATTCCTTCTCCCACGGGGTGAAGCTGTCTCCTAAGCAGAGGAATAAGCTGAGGTAGGAAATCCAAAGCTCCCAGTTGCCTGGGAGAAATGCACCAGCATGGGAGCAACAGCCACACACATCAACCTGCCCATAGTTCATATTTATACACAACATAGATTAATTTTGACAAACTACCAAAAAAAACCCGAAGCATCTATAAAAGGTCCTCCATGAGGAGAACAGTCCCCCAAGCAGCTCCTTGATTCCACGGTCCTTCCTCAACGTGACAAAGCCATTGAGTCATGCGTGACTCTGGCCAAAGGAAACTCACGGCTGCAAAATTGGGCTCTGAAAGGCATTAGAGGGCATGAAATATCGGTTCTCAATTTATCACTGATGTCTTTGAAAAGCCTGCAGGATCAAAAAAATCACAGGTACCAAAGAGACACCAAGATGAGTTTGCTTAAGAGTAGGAAGGTTCAAGGTGGAAGGTTCAAGGTGGCACAGGGACGGGCAAATATATTCCAAATTCACAATATTCCTGTTTTTTTTACAGTTTGGGGGAGAAATTCTGCGTGACGCAGCAAACGCCGCCGTAGATTTGCAGCTCTGCAGTGTCGTAGGGTTTTTTGATGAACTTACAGCCTGAACTCACATTCTATTTTACCCTAACGATTTTTGCCAACAAACTGCTGCCATTTCATAGAACAGAATTTAACGAGCACCACATCTTTTTATTTTTCTTTCCTTAACATTCTGCCAAACGCTCATTAAAACGCACTCGGTTTGGGGGTGGTTTTTTTTTTGGGGGGGGGGGGTTTGTTGCTTTTTTTTTTTTCTTTGCAAGGCGATAGCTAACGATCCGAAACCAAAATATTAATGCAAATTGGCATTTCTAAATTTAAAGCCCTATTTGCATAACAGGAACCAAACGTGGTGCGAGCTGCCAGAGAGCACACACCACACAAACGCCTCTTAACACCAGAATTACTGCAAGTTGGGGGTTTTTTTATTTAAAATATGATGGTTCGTGCACACACTGTCACGAGATCCGGGATGAAGCATCTGCCAGTTTGTGACGCCGTTATCTCCCGATGCCCAATCTCAACGAGCAAAAAAAAAAGTGTCTGAAAAGACTCTCTGCTCAATGAAGCTGATCGAAAAAATTGGTAAGAAAATTCAGTTTTTTAAAAAAAAATAGCATTGCATTGATGCAAATACATCCTAAATAAAAATCACACCATGTTATTTGAATCCACGGCTTCCAGTTGCAGCAAAAAAAATCAGCTTGTTAGTTGGGAGCCACAAGCCAAGCCAAAGATATTCCTATTTTAATAACACAGTCATTAGCTGCCGTCATCACTATCTCCAAGTACGTACGGTTCTGAACCAGACTTCAGACTGTCACAGCAATATTTCCAAAAAAAAAATGGGTTTCTACAACAAGTGGAAAGGAGCTACTCAGAAATTACCAATTACTCCCTACCCATTAGAAAATGGGCATCATCAGACCAAAGGACATCTCTGTTGTGGCACCAGCACTGGAATAAATCTTTAAAGCTTCCCTTGGGTTCTTTTGCTTAAACAAAAAGTGTTTTGGTGTCTTTGAGGCCATTTCCTCTTGCCCTGTCCCTTGGGCCTTGGTTGAACAGACCCACCCCCACCTCTCTCCACCCTCCTCCAAGGGACTTGCACAGAGCCACAAGGTCTCCCCTCAGCCTCCTTTTCTCCAGGCTCAACACCCCCAGTTCCCTCAGCCACAAGGGAACTCAGCACACTTGTGCTCCAGACCCTTCCCCAGCTCCGTTCCCTTCTCTGGACACGCTCCAGCACCTCCATGTCCTTCTTGGAGTCAGGGGCTCAAAAGTGGGCCTCAAGTTGTGGCCAGGGCAGTTGAGATGGGATGTGAGGAAGAATTTCTTTGCTGCAAGGGTTCTGAGGCATTGGAAGGGGTTGCCCAGGGCAGTGGGGGAGTCCCCATCCCTGGAGGGATTGAAGAGTCGTGTAGACACAGTGCTGAGGGACATGGGTTAGTTGGGGACTTGTCAGTGTTGGGTTCATGATTGGACTCGATGACCTTCAAGGGCTTTTCCAAGTGAACCAACTCTGGGGTTCTGTGATGGGATCACTCAAGGCAGCACAGCCCATCACCAGCGTTTCTCAAGAGGCTAATGGTTCCTTCTGTGACCAGTGTGGCAAGGAACCAAATCATTAAAACCTTCCAACTGTTGTGAAATAAGCACTAAAGGTAGAAATGTCCCAAACTTCCCACCTGAAGGCACTCCCACCTGTGTGCCCGTAACTGCAAACACACCAACACACACGTGGAAATCTGGATTTACAGATTTCCCTTTTCTTTTTCCCAAGGAGGAGTCCTGGGATCTCCTCCAGCTGGGAGCTTTAGTACACACAGATTTAAGCACATGAATATTTCCAGTGAAGCCACCACGTGTGTATACGTGCTTACGAGAAGCTGGTCTACACCTTACTAGAGATTAAAAACCATCAAAAACATGTTTTTTTTAAAAAAATCCCTTTTTCAGCTTGACACAAGTACCCAATACCTTCTCGAATCACACTGGGACATCAGGTTGGACATCCTAGATGGACATCAAGATGTTACAAACAGTGCAAGTCCAGAATCACATCCATAAAATATTTAAACACCCATTAAAGGCTCTTCAGGAACGCCGATGACTGAGCCAACAGTTGTCACCATCCATTCTTTCTGCATTTAACTTCCTCAACTTCCCCAAAATATTTTTCATTAGAGAATGGTTGTGCTTTGAAAGTATTTATAATCTGCTTTTAAATAAAATATATCAATGCTGTTGTGGTGCTGGACCCAAGGAAAAGCTTGCCTGGGCCACATCACCACACCCTGGCCAACCCGGGCCACATCTCCACACCCTGGCCAACCCTTCACCCTGTACCAAGAGCAGGATCAGGCTGTTCTCACTGGAGTAAGGAACTAAAAATTAAATAAAAATTAAAAATTTAAATAAAATAAAATAATA
>NW_010335261.1:0-14309 GCF_000700745.2 Antrostomus carolinensis
CACATCTCAAATAAGCTGACATCTTTAGGAGGTGGTATTTTCATGTTAAAACACCTTGTTTCAAATCCCTTTCTTATTTATTAAATTGCCATATATAATAATAACTTTTAATTTTCCTTGCTGCCTCTGCTGTGTACTTTTCAAACCTGAAGTTATTCATTGTCTTCCTGGGTTACGTATTGTCTTAAATATGCTGTCTCATGGTGTAAGCTTCCAGTCACGCGATTTTAATGACTGTATAACTTATACTAGCAGAGAAATAATTTTATCTCACTCTCTACCTATATTTTCCACGACAAAATCTTCCCCTTTTCTGTCACCTGCTTTCTTTCACTGTGTTCATTAGTTTTCTTCTTATAAAATTTCATAACACTTGAAGTAGGATAAAGGAAGCTTTTTTTAAAATCAATTGCATGAATTATTGGCTTATTCAAATATATCGTGTAGATTTTTGAAATGTCTTACTTTTTCCCTCCATTAGTGTTGACAAAATATACCCGTTCCTGTGTGCTAATGATTTTATCAGAGTGGCAGAGTTCCACGGGAGTGATAAGTTTGAACTGCCGTATGGAATAAAGAGAGCAGGTTTGTGTTCCACATGTACCTTGTTTTTAAACAGAAATAGCTAAATGGCCTGTAAAGCCACCCGAATCTCTGGCCCTGGTCTTTCTGTTCACTGATGCCAATCCTTTTGGGTGCATCTACCAGTGACTTAATGGTTTCATTTAGTCCTTCTGACCTGGCACCTTCCTGTTTTCAATAAATAAAACACCATATTGGGGTTGCCACTCTTAGTAGAGAAGTTCCAAAAAGGCAGGAGTGAGGTAGAGTGGAGTTTATTCAGCTTCCTTTTGTTTGTATGTGGGCTAGAGTGCTAAGGATGTTTAGCTAGTGCTTTGTTAGGTGAAATATTAGCTGGGTCAGTGTGAGGTTCAATCAACACACTTAAGCCGATCAGGATCCAGAGTCCTGCTGAGGCAGAAGTTCCCAGGTTGGGTCAGTTACATTAGTAGAATTTTCCTTTTACTGGGCTAGCTTCTCCCAGCAGGGAAGGAGTCACTGGGGCTGCAGGGGGTATTCAAACCCTGCTGCTGCATGGCTGCTGTACCTGTGCAGAGTGTTTGCCTGCTCATGCCTGCTGCCTGCACTGGTCAGGGCAGAGTAGACAGGGCCGGAGACCCTAAGGGTCCTAGTTGCCCTTTTGGAAAGAGCTGTGAAGTCTCAAGTCTCAGAGGTTTTAACACTGAATGGTGCAGCTTCCCAACACCCTGCAGATCTGGGCTTTAGACTCTCGATTTGCCCTCCATCAGTGTAACAAGGGTTGTGCATTTCCCTGCACCTCTGGCACTGCAGTGAGGAAAAGTACATTTGGTAATGAGTTGAGGCCCCCTCTCAGAGGTGTGTTGAGTTTCCAGCAGGTGCCTGCCCACTGAGGGAGGGCTGGGAAGGTGCCTCTGCCCAGCTTTGCCAGTGAGCACAGGCTGGTTTGATGTCTTCTCCCAAGATATGTAATGCTGTTACTGTCCCTGGCTGAGCAGCCCCTCCTTTGGGTCCTCCTCTTGGGTCAAGGCTGCTTCTGTTTCAGCTGAAGGTGGGTAGAAGGAAAAAACAAAGTCAATTAGGGTGCAGGTCTTGGAAACTCCTCCAATGCTTATTTACTGTAACTATGTTTGGTTTTTTTTTAATGTGAATCCAATACTACTGGCCAACAGGGGAGTGTTGGAGCAGGAAAAGCTTCCCAGAGAGGAGCTCTGGTAAACCCAAATTTCTTTGGCATCATTGAGTGACCTGTGGTCCTGAATTACAAGTGTTCTTATTTTGAGTTTTGTATCCACGATGTGTAAAATCTACTGTATCTGAAAACGCTTAGTCAGGGTGGCATGCTTATTTTTGTATTGGAAAGCACCGAACATTTTCATTAATCTTCTGTATATTTGCTTTCTAGAGCAATTTTTTCATTTAGCCCTTTCAAGACTGCAGAACTGTGGACTTTCCAATGAAGATGACAGGTGAGATGGTTTGTTTGCTACTGTTTCTGTTCATTGCATTTTTAATATTTATCTGAAAAGGGATGTTAATGGTGTTATCCTGAAATGGCTCAAGTTAACCAAGGTGCAGATCTGACACTGTCCAAGCAATACATAACTGATTCCAAGATTTAAATAAGTTTTGTTTTAAACATATGTAGCACCAGCATTCAAGAATAATTTTTCTGTGAAGGAGCTTAAACTTGCAGGTTTCTTTTTATCCCTGTGTTAGGAATTTGCTAGCTGAATGCAGTCCCATTTTCCTGTGGTATCTTCATATACTTAAGGAAAGTGAAACGACCCCTTAAAAACTGAATGAGACCTCCTCTTTCAAAGTCATTATTAGTGTAACCTAGAGAATGTTTGAGATAAGCATGTGCAAACCAATGACTGTTTCTACACAAAAGAAATCTTACGCATGTCCCTGTGCCACCACATCCGCTGGCCTGCTGCACACCCTTGTTCCTGTGTACGCTCAGCTTCCTTTTCCCGTTAATAAGGGAGATGTAGGCAGCCGGGAAAGGCTGTTCCTGGCATTCCACGAGTCACCAGGGTGTGGCATGGAGTGGAGCATGCCTTAGATAACTCGCTTCCCATGCTTTAGATTGCCCTGTTTAAATCTCTTGGTTAGAAGCCACTTCTGATGGAATTTTTTGTTTGGTTTTGGAGGGTCTTTCTGTCTGGTGTCTTCTTGTTGTTGGGGTTTGTTTTAGTTTGAGTTTTTGTTTGGTTTTGGGGTTTTTTTGAAGGTAGTTTCATAGGGTTGGCAAGTATACTAAAATCCTGTGTTTACCAAGTGATGCAAATTACTTCTTAGATTTGCAGTCTAGCAAATGGCTTGACAACCTGCCATACATCATGTTAATATGCAGACTTCTTAATGGAGTTGCATGCAAATAATGCTGAGGTTGACTGTACTTGGCTTTGGTTTTTAATCAAGGAGATCAAACAGAAGACTGTTGCTTCAAGTCAAGTGCCAGGATCACATTTTAAACTTGGATGGAATATGAACAAAATAATTGGGTGTTCAAGCCTAGGAATTATCCTGCTTTTAATACCTTGTTTTCCTTTTCTTCACCTACTGTACTCCTTCCTTTCCCTGTGTTTAGTATCTATTTCTAGGATGATCAGGTTTGCTCTTAAGTTGGGAGGGGGGAAATAAGGGGAGAAACTCCTATTTTCTATAGGGAGTGTGGTAATTGGGGAATTTTATGCAGAATTGTCTGACAAAGGCTAGTCTTTTGTCTGGAGTTTGAAGGAGAATGCCAAATGTATTAGAAATTTCTTGAACACAAGTTCAGCACTATAATTGTTCTGGCTGTAAAGCAGAGATGCTTGCAGTACAGCGTAGTACCTTAGACTCGAAGAATGGTTTGGGTTGGAAGGAACATTTAAATGTCATCTAGTCCAACCCCCCTGCAGTGAGCAGGGACATCTTCAACTAGACCAGGTCACTCAGAGCCCTGTCCAGCCTGACCTTGAATGTTTCCAGGGATGGGACTTCTACCACCTCTCTGGGCAGCCTGTGCCAGTTTCACCACCCTCATTGTAAAAAAAAAAAAAAATAATTTCTTCCTAATATCTAATCTGAATCTCCCCTCTTTCAGTTTAAAACCATAACTCCTTCTTCTATCACTACAGGCCCTGCAAAAAGTTTGTCTCCATTAACTTTTAAAAGGCTGCAATAAGGTCTCCCCTGAGCCTTCTCTTCTCCAGGCTGGACAACCCCAACTCTCCCAACCTTTTCTCATAGGAGACGTGCTCCAGCCCTCTGACCACTTGTCACCTTCTAAATGGAAGTGTCTGTCCTATAGATGTAAAGCAATATAGTTGGTATTCATCCTTTGATTGTAGATTCTCTGAGATATAGATACTTTTAGTGGTTCTGGGAAGTATGCTTCATTTTAATAAAAGTAATGTACTTCAGTAGTACTGGAGCAGAATGAGAACAATTACTGTTTCATAGGCAGTAGTATAAACAGATGTACAATGATTTAATACAATGTATTCTTTCTAGATCCATCAGGTTTTGTGTATAGTACTGTTGGGGCATGAATCGCTGTACTAAGGAAGAGCTTTTATATATACATTTAACCAAGATACAGTGACTTTTAAATGTGAAACACTTTGGGAATTAATCCTAACACCGTTCTCCAGTAATACAGAATTATTAGGCAGCTCTGTCATGCTGCTGCCTAATCCATCCTTCTTGGCAGAATGCAAACCTAATTTGCCTATAAAATTTTCTTGGGTCAGAGTGGGGGAACTTGCTATAAAGTATTTTAACAAGTATTAGGTTATATGAGCACCGAATCTATGGTGCTTATATAGCTGTATTTGTGTGCAACTTAGGTAAAACAGTACATAGTGAGCTACAAAAGGATTTTTTTCCAAACAATGTCATTTTCCAAACTTAGATTAAATTGTCACTGTGTAAAGGCCTAGTCCTCCAAAACTGTTTGGAAGTGAGCAGTGTCACTGACTTAGTGGGAGAAGGTTTTTCCCGGCTAGGTGTGTATCTACAGAGTAACCTCTGAACACCCCCTCTGCCCATTTCCTTGTAATGTCTTGCTGGACACTCTCAGAACTCTTAAGCTCAACAGCAGTAAATTCTTACAAATGCATTTACACAATCCTGAGTCAACAAAATGTGACCTCTGCATCCTCCTTTTACCAAATAACTTCAAAGGAAATAATTTGCATTCCTCAACTGACTACGGGGGTGTGTGTTAAAGGAGTTGAGGTTGAGATCTTCTTTTTCCTTTGCCAGTGAAACAGTATTTCAGTGGAATGTGGAGGATGCAAGCCTTTTGACCTTTAAAGGCTACATTTCCATTTAACAATATTTTTCTTTTATGGACTAGGAAAATGTTTCTTTTAGCATTTCACCGTCTAAACGAAACATGTAAACTAGTGTTTGGCCCTGAGATTAAGAGGCTCTTGTACACCACGTGAACAGGGCAGTGGTTTGAGTGACTGAAGGGATTGTATTTAGGTGTTGGAGATCAGTTACCATGGGATTTGCATCAGGATCCATTGATACTCCAAGTGGATCTTTAACACCTAAATTCAATCCCTTAGTCACTCAGACCATTGCTATAGGAATTGTTATAGCTGAGGTCTTAATACTGTCATCAATATTGTGCTGGTGGTTGTAAGCTGGACTTCCAGATGTTTGTCTGTTATATTTCACTTGTAGCACACCTGATGTTGTTTAAGGACATTTGAATTTATTTCCTTTCTTGCCAGTGTATTGACTTGGAGAAAGGGCGAGCATTATTTAGCCTTTCCAGTGAGTGTTTGGGGTTTTTTAATATGAAAACATTATGAAAAATGAAACTTTAATAAGGGTGGTGGGTAAAATATGTGGGAGTAAGTGATGAAAAATCAGTGTGTTGATTTCTGTGATCTGCAGTAAATACAAGTCAGTTTATTTAACTTAAATTATCTTTCAATACAGCCCAGCCTTACTACATATTTTTTATCTCCATTTCATATGTTGGTTTCCTGTGATATTATGCTCTGGTTTTTCACTCTAGCATAAAGCATTTCCCTCCCTGCTTATCATTGTCAGTGGAATCTGTGCTGCTGTTGATGTAGACCTGTGATTGTAAATGGAGACACTTGAATACTGGGCTGGGGGGGGGCCTAAGGGAAGGAGACAATTCAGAAATATCACATTCATGCCAGACTTCCTGTTTGAGTTGGCCTGTTTCAACTTCCTGAGCTTGACAGAGATTAAAAGCTGTTCTTTCTAATTGGTTTGACTGTATTTGTGACTGTATTCAGGTACAATTAATCAGGAGTATTTGACCTGCTTATTGACTTTCTCAATTTCAAAAGTTTGCCTACCAATGTTAGATGCTTTACTGGTTACTTGAAGGCAGCTGATAACTTTATTTTTGAGTGTGCATGTTATTAAGGGCACTGGAGTGGGAAAGCTTAATCAAACTTCAAGTTTCACTCCATTTTCTATCCAAGCAGTATTAGTCAACTCTAGCCATGAACGAGATCTGATCTGCATCCGTTGCTAAGAGGGAAGAGAGTTCAGATTTGTCTTGAGAGCAGCTACCCAGCTTTGGTAGCTGCATGAACCTCAGTTTTCCAGCTCTGAAGTCACATTTTATTCCACCCTCCCTGCCATGAGTATGTCCTGCTACATCACAACTGCATAGTGCAGAGAGGAGAAACCAAACAGCTCTTCATTTTTATACCAGAGTGGAAGTCATTATTTCAATAGCTGAGGATTGACATAGCAAAGAAGCTTCTTAAACCATAATCTCTGACGAAATTTGAAAGGTATGTAATAAGGAATCACTTAAAGTTCACCTACAAGGGACAGAACAAGCAGTCCCTCCTCAAAGTAACTTTTTGGCTGCTTATGGTCAGAGTAATACAAATGACTTGCAATGGAGCTGACATGGTTTTTGTGAATTCACACCAAGGAGTCAGAGAGTATAAAAGAAAACATTCAGCAAGACTAGGAGCAATTTTTCTGGCTTTTATTCAGCCCCAAAGATGAGTTCATGTATGGTATGTCGGTCACTGCCAAACCAGGGTGTCCACCAAGCTTTGGAGATGGATGCTCTAGCCAGGAAGTACCGCCAGGAGTGGGAGCCATGAGTAGCAGTTTAGGATTTGCATTGTGGTGATGAGGTTTGTACCTCAGTTACCCAGCTGCGGCCACGTAACTTTTGGTGACGATGAACTCGGAGGTTTGAGATGATTGAATTTTCAGTGATCTGCAGAGGCATGCTGTAAATCACAGGAAGACATGATACAACCATAGCTAATTCTGTGCTTTTCCCCCTTCTCCCTCCTTCCGCCTTCATTACTTATTGATCATGTTTCTTGTCCAGTTTTCCTTTTTCTTTCCTGTTTCTCCTCACTGTTACTTCTCTGTAGCCCAGGATCTTGCTTTGAGCTCTGTGATACAGCTGCAAGCAGCAAAGTGTAATTCAGGAAAAGGGTAGCTTCTGCTCCCTTCTTCCCACTGTAAACTTTGCAAGAGGTATACATTCATCAGCTTGCTTTCTTAGGATATCTTAAAACTAGATTGAAAAACTAATTGGAAAATGAATGGGCTGAAACTATCCTGGAGCAGAGAGGGAGGGGTTTTGTGGGTGTAGAGAGAATAGGCATACTGAGGACAGAATGGTTTAATAGGTTTTCACCCCTTGTATTTCTGAGGTTCTGAGTCACACAGACTTGTGGCATGAGCTGGAAATCTTTGTATGAATGCCTGGCTTCTACTAAGCTGCTGAGGAAACACTGGAGAAAGATGTGCCAGCTTTTTGCATGTCACTCCACCCTGAGAGCTGCATTTAGCAGCACTATTTATATTTATGTATATATATACATAAATTTTTAAAGGCCACTCCCTCTGCAGACGTGGCCCTAGAACAGCAGGTGAGAAGGTGCTATCCCAGCATTTCTTTTGAAATACATTTTACAGTTGTCATTTACATTTATTCTCATTTCACTTTTTCTGTAAGCTTCAGGTTTTTGGCATTGCTTTGGGGCCCAGTTTATTTACTGAGCTCACATGCAGTACAGCATAGCTGCATTAACAGTTCTGTGGGAGATACAGGGAACTCCTTTGTGCGTTGAGATGTTGGTCAGTCTGGGCTGGAACATGCTGTTTTCATTGATGTGCAGTAATACTCTCCTCAGCTGAAAAAACAGGTTGGACTGTCTGAGGATAGTCTGCATAAAAGTGCCACACTGGACATTTAATACAGATGACAATGTTCTTTGGGACTGGGTCCTGGCATCCCTGACTGTAAGAAATGCCAAAGAACCTTTCTCTTCTTTGAAGAACCATGAGAGTGGGATGTTGGGTGGTGGCTCATCCTCAGTAAGCTGTGAGCATGTTTGTGTCTGAAGAGAATACCTACATTTTTATTTTGCCATTGTTTGTGCTGCAGCCAAGTTGCAGAACAGCTTTTTCTCTAAATAAAGAAGCATTTTCAATAAAAAATTATGTGCTTGTTCTGTAAGGAGGAGTTTATAGTCTGATACCAAGCCTGTTTGTGCTGCTTTTTTTTTTTCTTTTTTTTCTTTTTTTTTTTAAGCAAAGCACACATTTTACTTGTGTTGAAATAAGACAATACAGAGCAAAACAAAATTAGAAAACCTGGGAAAACTGCTTGGGAAATTTTACCATTAGAATTTGCTTTCATAAGTTTAGCATTTGCATAATACCTTCTTGGGTGCATTTTTACAATTAATATATTCTAAATTTGAAAGGAATGACTATTTTGATTGGATGGATTATAAAATTAATCTAAAAGTGGTTGATATACTTAGTAATGCTGCGTAATTTGAATCTAGTCATATGAGAATGCAACTTCTAATCAAGCATATCACTCGTGTTACGTCATGACAATGTGTACTTCTCAGCACGTGTTTAAACATGTTTAGGTGGAACTTTCTAAATAGAGGGAGAAAAATCAACATAATTATATTCATGTGAAGAGCTGTCATGCGTCATTGGGCTAAGGTTTTTCACATGTACAATTCAGGAGCCTGTAAGGTAAATTGTGAACATAAATCTTGTCACTGTAGCTCATGCAGCTGCGGAGTTGTACAATATTGCAGAAGCAGCTTAATTTGAGTTAATTTTTCCAGGCATATTCTATACCCAGACTAGGACAAATCTGAAGCATTGTGGAAGCTAATTTATGTAGTGGCACCCATGTCACCAACTACTTAGATGATCTTGGACAGCAAACCACTGTTTTGTATAGGACGTGTGTAAATACAGTTTTACACGAGAGAAGCCATTTCCTGACTTTGCCAGTCCCTGAAATAATGCAGCTGCATTTTTTTGAAAGCAGCCTTAGAGTGCAGTACAGGATTGAGGAGGACCAAGGAGCCTAAAAGATACAGTACCTCAGTTAGTAAATAAATCTGCTAAATGCTTGTGAGGCAAATGTATCGTTAATAGCAATCTGAAGCAAGGGAGGTCCTGCCTATTAAACTTCTGTTTGTTCCTCAGCGTTGCCTGTCGACGGTGTGTTGTGGTCGGTAACGGAGGAGTACTTCGAAATAAGACATTAGGGGAGAAAATTGACTCGTATGACGTGATAATAAGGTAAATGGTTTCTCCTTTTCCCTTTGTGTACATGGAAAGAATTAACAAACTTTTGCTGTCAGACAGTAGCTTTAGAGTTTGGTTATTACACAAATGAAAATGCATAAGCCTTCCCATTTTACTTATTCTGTCACAGCCTTGATTTAAAAAAATTAGAAAAAAATGGATTGGTGTTTTATTACACAGACTGATTGATAATGGGGAAGGAAGGACCACTGGTCAGTCTGCCACATGTACAGATACACGTGTGCAAGATGCTGCCATCAGGGATGGGTCCAAGAACATGACAGCCTGGAGCCCTGTGTGTGCCCCTCAATGTGAACCAGCATCCCAGGCAGCCCTGCCTCTTACCTGCCACACCACACCTGACTTACTCATCTGCTGGCATGTCCATTGCTTAGAGTGGATTAAACATAACCTTTACACTGGGAAGTCCATCTCCAAGACACATGTCAACTGAAGGATGATGTTGATGTCAGACCCTTTCCCTCAAACATGTCAGTTCATATGGGAAGTTTGAGATGCCTCGAACTACTGCAGTATGCTGAGGTCTGAAGAAGAGGTATCTGGACTAGGGAAACTGGGGAAGTCCTCAGAGAGGAACAGGCAAGGAGAGGGAAAAAAAAAACCCAACCTGTTCAAATGCCAGGCAAACTGAAAATGGACTATTTGGCTAATTACAACAAAATTTTCTGCACATTAAGAAAAAGATAAATCAGTTTCTCCCTTGCAGGAACTGAGCTGGTAACTGATTAAACAGTCCTTTGGCCTGTAGGTACCCTGTCAGGTGGTGTGCCTGAAGCCCCTTTCACTGAAACCTCTGAGCTGCCATTTCAGTTTGTCTGCTTCAACTTTTATGTTGAACATTGAACAAAATCTCGTTTTTGTTACTTCACCATCAATCCTAATGCTCATTTTAGTAATAGTGTTTCAGTCTTTGAGCACTACCATAAAAAGCTTTATACAAAGCCTGGAGTTTGATGTGCATTTGAAAATGTGCTGATAAGGTGGAAGTAAATAAATGCAATTCTTCAGTTGTAGGTCCTCTTATAAACTTAAAACTATAGAAAGTGATCCAGGTAATATCTCTCTTCTTAGGAAACTCTACTTGCCTGACAACTTTGTGCTTTACAAAAAACCCACCTTGCACTTATTTTTACGGTAGTATGATGATGCAAGGAAGCTCCACATTTTTAAGCTATTTCAAGTATTTGGGCTCCTTGTAGATCTATCTGTTCTTCTTAAAATGTAAATCTTTATGTAGACTAGTGTCACACATTTAAAAACAGCTCTAAATTCAAAAGTGTTTCAGAAATATAGTGCACAGTGGTTTACTGTGAATGAACAAGGAGGTTGTGTTTGCCTTTTGTATTTAATGACAACTTCTGATAAAACTTTGAAATATTCCCTTGTCTACTTGCTTTGTTTTGCAAACATTTGCTCCTAAGCAGCATGCCTCCTTTTCTGAACAGTCAGTCACACTGGCAGAAATGGAGCATACAGAGACTGCCTGAATTCTCCAAAGAGTATGTAACACAGATGCAGGCTTAAACACAGCCCCTCTAACACCTCAGGGCACAGAGACCCGACCCACCTGCTACTGCTCGTTAATCTGTTACATCCCAAAGCTCCGGTCACTGGCAAACACCATTTATAAAAACAAAAAAAACCCCACTCAAAACATCCCCAACAAGCAACCCCCCCCCCCCCCCCCAACATAAAGATTTATCAGCATTAGGTACACAGTCATAACCATAATCCCTGTCCTTGTATGCTGTAGACAGTGAAGAGTAGTAAAACATTCTAGCCTCCTGTATGACTCAGATCATCTAGTAGCATGAATGGAGCAATGGGTAATTCTCCAAGCCAGATACTCTCTTTGGTCTTCTCCAGTTTCTGTGTTTGAGCCAAATCAGGCCCTCTGCGTGATGGACACACGATAAGCAATTGTGTGATTGTGTTCTAAACCACCTTGGCCAGGTTCCCATATGTGCTTGATCCCTCTGGGTTAGAGGGTGAGTGCACCTGATAATTGCTCATCGACGGTGTAATGTGATAAGTAAACACTGGGCCACTAAACCCTCCTGTACCTGGGCACGCTGTCTGTCCTGCAGACTAACGTGTGTGCCAGGCACTGCACAGTAAGGGCTTGGGTGGGGTAGTCATTGCCATCTCTGTGTCTCTGTCCTCTGCAGAATGAATAATGGCCCTGTTATAGGGTATGAAGATGATGTTGGGAGGAGGACGACTTTCCGCCTTTCTTACCCGGAATCCATCTTCTCAGATCCTATCCACTATGACCCTAATACGACTGTTGTTCTCATTGTCTTCAAACCACGTGACTTGAAGTGGCTTTGGGAGATACTAGGTGGTCAGAAAATAGTGAGTTTAATTATTTGTGCACCTTGACTCAGCTTGTCACACACCTCTCATGTGAAACATCTGTTTTTCTTTCGACCTTAGTCCTCCTAGCTGGGGGGAGCACTGGATCTCCCAGTCAGTCTGCTCAATATTTCTTTCCCATAAATGCTTCTGTCCTCTTTCTTATCCATGTGTTTGATCAGTTCCTTACCCCAAAGCTGTTTTCTTCTTGGAAACAGATTTTAATCCTCTTCCTAGCACTGTTTCATATTCTGATATGCATGCTCCAGCGATTTGCCAGATTATTTTATCCTGTGCACTTAGTGAAATTGCAGAATAGTGTTGGAAGGGACCTATCTTTAGAGGTTTTTAGCCCAAAACCATGTTGAAACTGAGCAGGGCCAAGTTCAAAGCCATACCAGGTTCTCAGGGCATCATCCAGGTAAGTTCTGAGTATTTCCAGGGATATTTCTACAATCTCTGTTTCAGTACTGCAGCACCCTCACAGGAAAGAACTTCTCCTCATCCTTTCACTGTGCACTTCTGTCTCTTTTTATAAACCCCTACCAGATAGTTGAAGATGGTCTGAACAAACTGAGCCCCCCCAACCCTTCTTGTTTCCTCTGCGCTCTGGCCCCTCGGCTGTTCTAGTGGCCTTCAGCTGAGCTTGCCCCAGTTTGACGCCCTCTCTTGCACAGAGAGGAGCCCAAAACAGCATTTGTGAGACCACAGAAAGGCACAGTACAACGTACTTGAGAAAGATAACTTCTGTCTGCCTGTTCTCTATGCTCTTACTAACATGGCCAAGCACAGAATGAGCACTTGCTGCCTCCAGGGCACGCTGCTGCTGCATGTTGGCCAGCAGGGACCTTTCTGCAAAGCTGTTTGCTGGCCAGCCCCAGCCTCTGCTGCTGAAGTGGGTTATCCTGCAGCAGGAGCACGATTTGGCACATGTTTTGATTAACTTTGGGAGACTCGATGTTCCTCTTCTTCCTCAACCTCCTGCCCTTGGGTTTTACTGTATTTAGAATTGCTACAAATCAGCTGTTAAAAATGCGTATTTGCTTGCCTGTTACAGAGTGCTAAGGGCTTTTGGAAGAAACCAGCTCTGAACATGATATATAAATCTAGTCAAATCAGGATTCTTGATCCCAGCATCACCAGAAAAACAGCTTATGAATGGCTTCGTTTCCCAACGAGGTTTCCCAAAAAGGAGGTAGGCTTTTTTTTTTCTGTCTTTTAGTTTTGTGCAACCAAATGTGGTGTACTCAGAAGTAATTATCTCTTTATTATAGTGGTCTGTGTTAGAACATCTTTTAGATTCACATCACATTAGTTTGCATTTAGATGGTCCTTGAAAAAGATGGGAAAACGCAGTCCAGAAAGAAAGTGGGTAGCCTTGTACGCCAAAAACATCTTTTTATGGATTCTGTAATTAATATTAAATTATACCACTTTTGTGGACAGACATAATTCCTTTTACAAAACTGGGAAAAGCAGACAGGTGTTGGAACATGGCAGATCTAAAGAGCCTCTAGAAATATTAGAGAGTCTTGAATTATTACATGTAGGGTGGTTTACAGTTTTTCTTAAGAAAAAAAACCATCAAAAAAACAGAAACAGAAACAAAAACAAAAAACCCACAAAACAACAACAAAAAACCCCAACAAAAACCCCCACCAAACACAAAACACCAAAAAACCCCACACCAAACAAGGAAAAACCCCC
The DNA here is from genome assembly GCF_000700745.2 of Antrostomus carolinensis. NCBI lineage: Eukaryota > Metazoa > Chordata > Aves > Caprimulgiformes > Caprimulgidae > Antrostomus > Antrostomus carolinensis. The sequence goes on from NW_010335261.1 coordinate 13,213, forward strand.
CAAAACCCAACAACCCAGTCATTCTGAAAATGCTGCAGTTTCACTCTGCTGGGGGCAGAGGGACCAGGGAGCATAAAGGCTATTCCAGCCCCGCGCTCGTGACGTGTGTCTGGCAGCGTTCTTGTGCTCACTCATTTGATGCCAAGCATTGTAATGAGTTAACTGACAATTTGAACATAAAAATACATTTTAACTGCCGGTTTGTGACTGAAGAATGTTTCTGATGAAAGGTGAGGCTTCGGGCTGGAGAGCTCCCCGTGCAGTCAGGACTGACCACGTGCTCTTCAGCACAAACACGGTTCCCCGGGGTCACGTCGTTGCGCAAAGCTGCTTCATCGGGATCGGCCAGCTGACACGTGTGGAAGCGTTTGACAGGCTGTCACTGTGGAGTAGCTACCACAACTTTTTTCAGATTTAATCTTATTTGAAGGAGTTGAGAGTTTTTTGCTTTTGGAGGCTTTTGTGCTTTTTTTGTTGTTGTTTTGCTTTTTAAAAATTTTTATTAAGCCTACTAGTGGCATTTTCCTTTCTTGTTAACTCTCCAGCTGGAACACCCAGTTTGGCTGCATGATTGCTGGGGATTCATGGCTTTTCAGCTGAGGCTGGGAAGAAAGCAGCATGGTAGTTGGGTGCCTAATGATCTCCTAAAGGGCCACAGAACATCTGTGGCCTCCACAGTTCCAGAAATTCCTTCTGTCTTTTCCTGTGCTCCTCTCTCAGTGAGGGTAGCAGTAAGACCAGTGCTGTCAGTGAGCCAAACAGATGTGTGCAGCGTCCTGGAGCTGGGACCCCAGGCCCCTCGGTCACTTTGGGTGACATGCAGCTCTCTGCTCCTCTCCTGCTTGCTGGGTGCCCCTGCCCAGGTGGGGCAGAGCACTTCTGTGCTTGAAGCCCCTTTCTGCCGCCTCCACATCCCACTTGCTCCACCCCAGGGGTTTTGCAGCCCCTCGGCCCAGACGGCAGTGATGGTCAAGCTCAGGCGTGCTTGTCCTCACTTCTCCTCCCAGCTCGGAGGCCGCTGTGGCTGGGAGCCCGCACGTCGGCGTTGCTCTGCCACAGCTGATGTGATGGGAAGCGGCTCGGTTAAGCTGCCGGCC
>NW_010335261.1:14371-25897 GCF_000700745.2 Antrostomus carolinensis
CTTTGGAGCCCGCTGTAGTGCATCCCTGGGGAGGGCGGGCACTGCCTTGGCCGGCCTGTGCTTCAGCCCCCTCTGCCTGCAGGAGAGCCGAAGGCCGCTGTGGCTGTCCCTGCTGTCCCTGCCTTTTCCCTTACGCCAGCCTTGTGTTCCCTGTGCACGCTGTTGTGGGTAGTCCAGCGAGCATTTCTGTTTCTTCCTTAGCAACTGTGGTGGTGTTAGCAGAGCAGGGAAGAACAACTGTGAAATCAGATTTGCTGCCCCAGCAGCACTGAAGTCAGGAATTGTTGTGGAGTGATTGCAGGGCTGTGCCTGTTCCCATTAAACATGAGTGACTGAACGATTTCATTACGAGCCGAGGATATGTGGGTATTGCTGGGGCACCTCGAGTCCTGCACATTTCACTGGCAGTGGTTCTGCTTAGCAGAATCCACAGAAAACCAGCTTGCTTGATAAAGGTTTCTGCCTTCACCTTGTTGAATGCTGGTTTTCCTGAGGTTGCTTTGAACAAAAGAGCATCCTTAGAGTGTGACAACACATTTTAAAAGGAATTTTGCTTTTTTTAATATATTCTTTTGAGGTGAACTTTACGATAATCGAAGGTAAACAGAGCTCATTGCAGTCTGTGATTTTCCTCCTATTTCCAAATAGCGCTAAATCCTGACGTGTAACATTCCTGCCATAATTTTGGGGTCTTATTTAGCAAGGACATTGCGACAGGGTCACCACCAAGTTTATGCTGTTGAACCCCTAGGGCTAAAAGTTATTTTGATAACTGACAGGAGCCTTGGGCAACGGCCTGCGTTTTAAGTTGACGTTATTTTTAGAATACTCCAAAAGTCGTATAAAGGTACAAAAAAAAGTATACATTAAAGGTGATAGTTCAGTTCTCTGTGTCTTTAGTTAGGTTTACAGAACTGATGTCAGTAATTTTTTTCCTGAGGATTTGTTCTTGTGTCATATGATACAAAGAAATATTTTCCTGTATCATCGAGTTCATCTGCCTTCTCTCTGCGCAGAGTTGTCCAGCACTGGTTCGCCTGCTTCGTTTTCAGAGGCTGATGAACTGAGCCTCGTGTAAGAGCTCGAAAAAGCATATGGTTTTGTGCTCAGCTGAGGTTTGATTGCAGCTACAGAAAAGTCTTTAGCTCATTTGAGCTTTGGCTGTCTGATAAAATTGTTATTTTAGCTCAAAAGGGCATTAGTGCCCAAAAGTCTTGTCCATTTCTGAGAGCACTTTCCCACCTCAGCTTCATCACTTAGACTAACAAAAAAGTTCACCTCTCTGTACAAACCTTGCTGCTTCTGCTGCCTTGGATCATTTTCGCTGCTGCTGCTGCTAAGTCACGTACTTGATCACAAGGTAGGACAGGTAATTGCAATGAGTTGTTCTCTGCTCTTGCAAGAAGTGCAAATTTTTTATTAGATGCTCTTAATTTTGCACAGTTAGAACCTGTTTATGACCTACTCTTGATATTTTACGTTGCATTTACTTCTGAGCTATCTCACTGTAGGGAGAAATAAGCAATTTTAGAGTTTATCTTCTAAAGGAGACAGTGGAAGAAGGTATAAAGCTGCATTCTGGAATTTCACTGTTCTGAAAACTTTCAAGTGGAGCCAAGTTAATGCAGCAGTAGCATTCACGCGTTTTTAGTTTGGTGTTATGAAGATTTGAGACATGTCATGTTTTTCTGTTTGTCTGGATCTCCATTGTCTAAAAACTTCTGCTAATTCAGTCAAATTTCATGGGGTGAAATGGTCTCAAATATATTGAAGCCTCACATGGAAGTAGTTTGCTGAGCAGAGGGATGGGAAGACCTTCCTGATGCCTCTGCTGAGAGAAGGACTCCAGTATAGGCTCAGGCCTCACTAGAAACCGGAGAGTCCCAGGGAAGGCCAAGATGGCAGACAACTTGGTCATGGAAAACCTGCGGGCCACACCTTACTCGTTCTGGATCATGAGGGGATCAAACCACAAAACCAGATGTCTGTAGAAGAGCCAGGCTGCCTGACGTCCACTGCCTTGGTTCTCAGGCTTGCTGTTCCCATCAAGCTGCCAGTTATTTATGTGTGTCATGTGTGCTCTTTGTGTTTCACTGTAGAAGCCCAAGCATCCAACAACGGGGCTAATTGCCATCACACTAGCATTTCACATATGCCACGAAGTCCACCTGGCAGGCTTCAAGTATGACTTCACAGACAGAAACAGTTCTTTGCACTACTACGGCAACGACACAATGTCCCAGATGATGCAGGTATGACCATGTGGATAATATAATGTGGATAATGATACTTGTGGATAATGATATCTGTGACCCTTGTGCTTCACCATATTCTGCGACACCTGCGTGAGCCGTGTCCGTTTGTATGTTCTGTTTTGCTTTGGTGTTACCCTCAGGCTGCACAGCTCTTGTTCATAGGGGCGTATTTGCTAGCACTGTCAGAACGTGAGTCGTGTTGTTTCTGTTTAAATTCTCTTTTTCCTTGGCAGCTACTTGCAATGTTTGTCATAGTTGCCAAATTTCTTAAAAAGGAAAAAGAAGAGTGAAGTGGCAAGGAAGGAGTTAAAGGCCTATAAATTTGGAATTAGGAAGAGAACTGAATTTCAGACATGGAAAGCAGAAAGAAAAGCAGCTTTTGAGGAGGGTAGGAAGAGAAGGAGCTGCTTACACAAGGTGGAAGCCACAACTCATCGGGGGGTGGAGCAGCAGGAGGCTGGCAGACATCAGGGATGTCTTCTTCTCCCATCCTGCAGAGAAGGACCTCCTGCTTTGCTACAGCCATGCCTCTGTTTTCTTTTATGTCTCTGCTCTTGTCTTCAGCTCTGTACTCCAAGCAACTGCATCTCAGCCCTTTACTTCAGTGTGAACAGCTTTCTCTTCCATGTGCATGCCCACTACACGTGGTACCATTTTCTCTCCTCCTCCCTTTCCTGAAGAGGAAGGATAGGGCCAGTGACCATAGGAGCCTCTCATGTCTGTGAGGACTCCTAGATGCCTGCTGCTCTGAGATAATTTTCCTGTGATACTGAACTCACCTTCATTTTGAGGCTCCTCTCTGCAGGTGTTTTTGCAATGTATACCAAGCTTGGGTAAGGTTGATCACTAGTTGAATAGAATCCATAAGTTTCCTAAAATCTTGGGACTTTAAAAACCAAACAACCAAGCAGAACCTTGTTGTTAATTCTTTACTGGCATTAAGTTGTAAATATTGTACTATATATGTATAATCTTTTATGTGGTATTTGTATTATATTAATTTTTAATTATACTGGATTCAGTGTCTAAGATCGTCAGTAAACTTACTTCCCTTGTGCCATCCTCCACTAACCTCAGTGGTCTCTTGTGTGTCCAGGATCTGGATGCAGCACAGAACACGGGTTGGTTTTGACTTGTTGAAACTGATTGGCAGGACATTGGCATCCGATTTACAGATACCTACCGTGTGCTTCTCCAGAACCTGCCTTAAGCTTTGAGAATTAGTCATTTTCTGACGGCTTGTGCTGTAAATGTGGTTGTGCAGCTGTTCCCTGTAAGCATGAGGAGGAGCTGGGAGAGTTGGTAAGGGAAGGGCTTCTGGAAGGGCCACCTCTCACCCCTTCTTGCTGCTGAAGGACCATCCCTTTTGGTTTGTGTCCTAATGGAAAATCTAATCTAGTTCTGAGCAATAGAGTCACTCACCTGTTTTCTTGGGAGACTGTGCTACAGCCTTTGCAGAGTCTTTTCCCCAGAGCTTTCCTGCTCATAGCATCTTTCAAGTATCACAGGTAATTAAAAAGAAAGAACAACAAAGCGATGCTTCTGGTCATAAATTGAATTTAATTTTTTCTGTTATTCCCTCACATCTCTTTTAGAATGAATACCACAACATCAACGCTGAGCAGAAATTTTTGAAGCAGCTTATAGACAAGAACTTTGTGGTCAACTTGACGTGAAAGCTGAATGGAAAATACTAAGAACAATCACTATTTTCATTATTTCAAAAATTTTTATTTTTTATATGACATTTTTATTTTTTAAGTGCAGCATAACTGTTTACTGTTTAAAAGGAGCGCAGAAACCTCACCAAGGCAGAAGCTTCTTCTAAGCCTGAGGATAATGGACTATTGCAAACAGAGTTAACTGAATTTTTGTGAAGCTATTTAATAATGGGAAAACCATCAAACTTTCAGGATAAAGTATCAGGGATATGTAAAAACATGATGATCATCACTTATTTATCAGCAAGAACTCTTTCCAAATGATTACTTCTCTGGGATACTTTCATTTCTGATGTTGTCCTCCAAAAGAGTTACGCTGTGAAGAGACTGAGATGACCAGTGTTTAATTAGCAGATGGATGTAAAGTCTTCAATGTCTGTCTTGTAGTATGAAAATGACTTTAAAATGACTCCTGTAAATCATTACTGAGTGTTTGGGAGAAGGGGGAACATACAGAGTGTACAGGTTTTGGTCTGATCTGCTCCTGAGGAGGGGATGTCCATCTTCAGCAAAGAAGCCACAGCTTCTGCACTGGCCATCGACTCTGAACTGCTGCCTGCCTGTGCCAAAGGTGAAGAAGGCCCTTTGGTCTGACTTGTGGAGATGTTGGTATTGACAGTGCTTGTGTTGTACCCAGTTTATGGAGAACTGTCCTCCCTGTGCTGTGTGTCCAGTAAATTTTACAGTTAGTGACTTAGAAAAGAGGGAGTCTGAAGACTTTAGAGTTGTCCTCACTACCTGCGTGCCAGCCGCTTCCCCCAGAGCACAACAGAAACGTGAGCTGAGACAGAGGTGTCCATGCCTGATTTTAAATTTAGAGCCAACGTTTGTTGGATGCTTAGATCTCCAGGACAGGATCTTGTGTATCTTCCTGTTCACTCCCCAAGAATTGCAGTGTATTTTTCCAAACCAGCACAATCTCCCGTCTCAGATGCTGTAATGCAATTCCACCTTTGAAATGCATCAATATGAGCAATGAAGGTTTCCATTTTTGGCAGTAGAGTGTGCTAGGGAGTATCTGATGTACCTCAGCTGAATTATCATTTGACTTCTGTTTACCTCTCCTGTCTTGACAAAGGAAATCATTTAGTGGCGGTAACTTACTCAAGGTTTTAATTGACACATTTAATGGGCTGTTTATGTTTCCTGTATTGGTTTGTCTCGGACAAGCCTGCTGAATAAGTTAAATCTGCCTGGGAATGTCCTTGACAACTGTCAAAGGACAAAAAATAGTATGTTTTTCTAATTCTCTCATCGAGTGTTTGTTGTTTTGTTTTGGTTTTTGGTTTTTTTTTTAATTATGGCAGGTTTGCTTGAAGATCTTGTGGTTATCTTGATCAGTCTCACCTAAAGAAAACACAAACGAGTCCACTAAAAAAAAAAAAGTTGGTAGAAAAACCTTTGCTGCTTTTTAATAAAATGATATAGAGACCTTTAGTATGCTTAGGAGCAGTGCAAACAATTAAAATATGAACACAAACCCCTAGCAGGTCAGGAGCACGTTATCTGTGTTTTTCAGAAGCCGAGTGTTACAGGAGTACTGAGCACAATTTCTTTGCTGCAGCAATGGAGAGGAATAAGCACTGAAGTGACCAAAGAATCATCTTTCTTTTTTCCTATTTCTCTTGTGGAGTGCAATAGGTATTTTAAAAACCCAAACAACTTCCCATAGGTCTCCTCTGCCTCTTTACCCCCATGGCTCTGCCATTTGGAAATGAGTGAGTGCAGGATGGCTGGGAGGGGAGCCACTGCCAAGGGGGAGGCTTGTGCCCTCACAGGGTGTTTGCACCTAATGGCTCCTCCTGAGCTTTGGTCTGTTCCAAGCAAATTAGAAATAACTCTGGATGTCACAACAAGCTGTGGCGGGGAGGTGGGGAAGGACCCAGGTGTGTTGCCAGCAAGGGACAGGCTGTGCCATGGGGCCCATCTGCTGCAGGTGATGGTGCAGGAGGTGGCCCCTTGTCCGGCTGTGCACAGGAAGAGAGGGGAGCACGGGAGATCCTGGGGCACTGGAGCAGGTGGCTGTGGTGGAAATGGAGGAGATGAGAATTTCCTCCCAAGGTGGTGGAAGAGCTCTTGCTCAGTTACTCGCATTTCCTTATTTTCCTTTTTTAGACATGCACATTTCTGAGCCTTTGGGGAAGTCTCTGCTCAAAAGTCGGAATACAAACAGGTGGGGTTTTGCACCAGCAAACAGTGATATTACTGTCCTTAGTTTTACCAGCATTTATTTCTCATGATTATTTCAGTTAATTAACCAGGTTTAAGGGTTGTATGTGACTGTGCAGCTGCAGACCTGCAGTGATTTCGACTACTGACAATAGCAATTCCACGTGAAAAAACTGCCAAGGTAAAGCTTCTCACAAAGGCTGCGGTGCTGTCTGAGCTCTCTCTGTGGAGAAGCCCTGGTAGATGTCAGACTGTTGAGAGCAGGGCCAGGCAGAAGCAGAGGGCTGCCTCTTCCCCCTTGGAACCCACGGTCTCTCCCAGAGCCAGTCCCCCGGCTCTCCCGGGGGCTGCCACCGCGCATCCAGCCGCATCCACGGAACGTCTCGCAATGTGCTGTTCCAGGAGAGCTGCTGCATCTCCCTCTCGAAGTGCCTGGTTCTTGCCATGGTGCAGGCTGCTTCCCTCTGCTCCACCCCTGTTCCCACCCTGCTCTGAGGATGTGGTTATTTGCTTTGTTTCCTCTTCCTCTTCCCACTACTCTGAAATGATTCCTTCTCCTAATTTTCCTAGGAAGTTGTTTTTCTTTTTTATTTCTTGGAGGAGGGGGTTTGTTCTGCTATAGTTAGAATCCAAGCAAAATAATTGGAAAAAAAAAGGCTTAATGGCAAACAAATGGCATCTCCCAAATTCTTTTTACTTAAAATAGACTCCTTTATTCTTTTTTATTATTATTATTTTTTTACCACATCAGCTTTTTTGGTCTCCCTAAGTTTTTGTTTTTTCTTTTTCTTTTGGCTAATGGGTTTGATGGTCTCACTACAGTTAATATGCTGCCTACAAGTATTTATCCTTATGGGCTGCTGCTTTTTACTTCTTCCTAATAAGCCTCCCCATTTGCATGGCTGACTTTGTGAAGTGAAGCAGCACTCCAGAGATAACTTCCCTCACTTCTGTGCCCCTGTGGGGATGTCGAGTCCGGTTATGCTGAGGTTGCTGTCGCAGGGTGGCTGAGTAACACTTGGAGCCAGAGCTGTTCACTCGGGACCAAGCCAAGAGCTGGTACCATTGATAAACCACGGGGCAGTAGGTTTTTTGCAAGCATTGCAGGCCCGTAGCTTTTCCCTTCAATGATAAGCAGTGAGGCAGGTGATTCATTTTCCCCCTGTGAGATGTTTCGGGAGGATTCTCTGTGCATTGGCCCTGCTTCATCACCTGCTTCACACGGTCCCTTCTGCTCCTCTGCCCCCAGGACAGGTGTTGTTTTTACCCGTAAGGGGTGTGTGTCTCAGCCGTGCCCGCAGATCACAGCGTCCGTTCTGCCCGGCACCCGTTTTCATGGGCCTTTTGCAATACCAAAGACTCTGACTTGGGACTTTTTGACAAAAGCAATAATGTGAACTCCAAATACTTAGATCTTTTCTGAGACTGAGCTGGTGTTAAGATTGTTTTAATCCATTTTTGCTGTTCCTGCAAAGTCTCTGCACTGAAACTGCCCTTTAAAAGCGTAGCTGCTAATTTTGAGTCCCAGGGTGCTGCCAGCTTTATTTCCATGTCTGGTAATGGTGTTAACCATACAGGTACCCAGTGTCTCCCATCAATTTTCTTCCTCTTTCAGTTGTTAAATCAGATGCTCTCATCCCTTTTTCCCCTGTCCTGTTCTCCAGCAGCTTGCTGAATTTCAAGCCAGCAACATCTTGCAGCCAAGGTGCTCCTGCTTTTTATCTGCTCCTCTCTTCAAAATGCTGCAGAGAGACCCGGCTCTGAGGTGCCAAAGCAGGCACAGAGCGGCAGGATGACACAGGGCAGCTGAAAGCTCCGTTTGGCTCAGACTTTTAGGGGGTTTTTTTTGTTTGTCTTCTGTCAGGAAAGTACTTTTTCCTCTGCTGTATTAATTAAGGGAAGTACAGAGATATGACTTAAGAAAGAAGATCACAAACTATTGCACTAAATACAGACCTGAGAGTGCCTAAAAATATCACTAAATGACATTTCCAGTGATTGTATTGATGATGATAATACAAAATCACAGCTTTGGTGTTTAATAATTAGTGTCTGGTACCTCTTACTTCCTATGCTGTGCTTTCCTTTTTAACAGTGCTCTGGGAGACAGTATAAATCTTTTAAGTGGAGTCTGATTTTTAAGAACACATGAAGCTCAACATCTGGTTTTGGTATCGGTAAATACTTATTTTATTTGCCATTTGTCTTAAGTTTTATATGCCTTTAAAGTGCCAGCTGTATTTTGAAGACATTCTTAGAGTCGTTTCAAGTGAAATTTTGAATGCTACACATGGAAAGAGATTATTTTCCTGTGAATAAACGGTGTTAAAGATGGTGCCCTCAGGCTTATTTTTTGCAAGGTCAGTGCTCTGTGTGTGTGTGTGTGTGTGTGTGTGTTAGGAGGAGCGATCCCCCACGCACCCAGCGCCGAATAAAGCAAATACCCGCTTCTCTGACTCTGAAGCATCTCTAGCTGAAAATTTTTGAACCTAGGTAGGCTGAGCTGTGCTGCGGGTGGAGATCTCGCTCCAGGCGGAGTAAAAGCAAAACGGGGATGTAGTTTTTGTGGGTAAGATCAGCATCCTCCTGATTGTCATTTTTCACGGTTTTTTAATCTTGTGTGTTTTATTGGGGACTTTCAAGGGAACGCAGATGATGTTTAAGAAAAGGGTGTGTGATGAGCGATGCTGATTGTGTTGCTTCGCTCATGTTTTGTTTTCTCTCTGTGCAGTAAAACTGAGGTGCTGGGGTGCTCTCTGTGTTGACAGTTCAGGAGTTCACCAGCCTAGGGGAAATGCTTGGCTTTGAGGTGAGGTGGGGGAGCCACACCATGGGTTGTAATTTAATCCCCACAATGGAGCCACAGTTGAATAGTGATGTAGATCAGTGACAAACATGTTGCCGCTTTCACAGGAGGTTTTTGCTGCAGGTGAGAAAACAGGGATAGGGAGGAATGAGAAAAGCCGTTTCCCAGTCCCAGGCAGAGCCAGGGGGGTGGTGGTGTGCATCTCAGCCTGGGCAGCCAGCTCTGGCTTTTGAGGGGAGCACAGGCCCTTACCAGCTGCCTCTACACCCATCCCGTTCCGTGGCTCCCTGCGCTGTTTTAAGCTGCGCTCCCGCGTGGGCTCACGCCGAGCAGGCGCCCGTCCCCACGGGCCGAGTGCAGGAGCCCCTCGCTCTGTGCGTCCCCCACAGCCCCAGCTGCGCTCTCCCGCTATCGATGCCAGGACAGCGCCTTCCCCAGTGGCTTGGGGCAGGTTTTGCCTGTAGAGGGGAAGTAAAGAAAAGGATACCTAATTTTTTTTCATATGGGGCTGTCAGTGGTTTTGGAGAGTCCTTGCTGGTTTTGATAACATGAATTCAGCACGTCGAACGTTCCCTATAACAGATCTGCTGAATGAAGACAGGATTTTTTTTTTTAAAGATATTTAATAAGATACTTTTTTCAAATCAGTACAAAAATTTTAAATACAAAATTATTTGCTTTTGACATATCTCATATATTCTGGGAACATACCAAAGTCACCAATGCCTGGTAAACTGTCCGCCCGTTCCTGTCACCGTTCCATAAAATTTCTGAGATAAAGCACCACATTATATCACTGGAGTCCTTAGTCAATGTTAGACTGCATTAAACTCTGCATTTAAATAATGGTAATGCCAGTTAAATCCAATCTTAGTTCTGCATGAAAAATCTAGTTTGTTTTTGAATCAAAAGCGGTAGCATTAGCTAAAGACACTGAAGAAGTGATGAGTATTTAACTCTCGCAGCTAGCGTAACAGTGTGTGATGTGCAGCACTGTACAGGGAACCCCCCAAAGTACTTTGGAGGTTAGATTAGCACCACTGATGAACAGACAGCTCTGGCAGAGAAGTTGCTTTCCTCATGTACAGAAAAGATTGAGGCCTGCAGGTTCTCCTTGACAACTGGTAACATAAATACGGACTGGAAATCAGCTTTTAGAGAAAACTAAGTTCTTGGATAAATTTGCACGATCAGTATTGCTGATAAAGTTATCGGTTGATCTCAACACATTAGTTAATTAGCAAACAGAGCTACTTCTGCTTTGCCTGGTCATTGAAGAGTAAACTGATTGAACTTTTGCTGAGTGGCAGAACAGGCGTCTCTCCTGACAAGCCAAACAGACCCAGGTTCTTAGCACAAGCGCAGCAATCCAAGCCAATTCATACCGCCCCGCTGTGTTGCCACGTGCTGGACAAAATGTCTCAATCCTGCGGCACTAAGCAAGTGGGGAACCTTCATTTTTGTCTCTGATCTACCTCATCTGCTTCAACTGTGCAAATGCAGATGAGGCTTTTCGAGTGCTGAAGCATTTGGAGGTGAACCCAGCACCCGCTGGAGTCAGGGGCGGCGTTCTGGGTGCAGTGACTGCTGGAGACGGGGAATAGTTACACCATCAATATCCCTTTCCATCATAAATAAATTGTTCAGGAGAAACCACACCTTCAGGAATATGGGGGAAAGGGAAAGAAAGGTCTCCAGCTTTGCTTGTCAGGCAGACCTGCTGTTAAAAAAAACAAAAAAATCCCCCACCCAAACAAATAAAAAGCCACTCAATTTTTTCCATGTAATTTGCAACTGACCTACTCTGGTTTAAGTCACTGGTTTCCATCTCATCACTATGATCAATGCAACAGTCAAATACGCAACAGGAGTGAGTGACTGACGCTGATTTGAGCTGATTTAGTACTGAATTATTGTGAATGAAATGAAGTAAGCATGGCATCACAGAAATATATAATGTACAGCTAATATGTCCCCCTCGGGTGCAAACAAGTGTTTATGAACCTGATATACATCTTCAGATATGTTCACCACACCTTTTTTTTTTTTAATAAGTAGCTGTGCATAATGTTAAACTTCGTTTTTTTGGGGGGGTTTTTTGTACAAGATGGTCCAAAATGGTCATAAAAGGCATCTTTCATGGTATAAAAGTTTGAAGCAGAGAAGAAAGGTTTTGATTTTGTGGGTACATGTGTGTGTGTCTGGTTTTTGTTTTACATGGGATACAATAAATATCCTGAAAAAGACGAATGAACGTACTGCCCGGCATAGAGTCCTGCCGCCTGCTCGGATGGCATCTGAACATAAACCTTGTCTCCATGCATCAGCTGGACAACGGCGCTGCCCGAAGCCTGGTCCAGGAAGCCCTTCTTGTACTCGTCGTAGGTGTACATCAGCGGCTCGTTGTTCTTGAACAACGCCACCCAGACGCTGGCCCCTTTACAGTGGACGTGGTAGGCAAAGTAGTAGACGCCGGGGATCTCGCAGGTGAAGATCCCCGTCTGGGGGTTGTAGTTCTGCCGGCCGTTGTAGAGGAGCTTGTCGAACTTGACGGGCACCCCGACCCGGGGGAAGG